>NW_004524923.1:293827-309851 GCF_000260255.1 Octodon degus
GGTAAGCATCTAGCCTATGGTATGTAGTAAATGCCAGTTACCTTTTCTAAGTTGTTCTCTACAGGCTAAGCTTATCCTAGCCCTCATCATCTTTCTCCTTTCGGCAACAAAGCTCATCTAGAAAACTAGGGAACTGAAAAGATAGTACAGTGTGGGTAATGCAGTTGGTTCCTAGGTCTCTGCGTCCTCTCCCCCATTGTGCCAGAAAAGGGCTGAGAAAAGAATTTCCCATGTGGCTTTCTTGGGGCCCAGCCGGCTTGTGCTGCACCTGGCTAGTGAGCTGAAACTTTCTAGTGCACAGTCCTCTCTTTTTGGCGATGATAATCTAGGGGAAAGAGGAAAACAGAAAGAAGGAATCGAACAGGTTATTTCCAGGCCTGAGCTCCCAATTTCCCATTCACAGCTTCTAGTCATCATTAGTAACTTAAAAGAGTCACTAAATAGGTCTCTGCCAAATAAAAAAGTGTCACTTACTGTAGGGAAAGAAGCGCACACGCATGCTGATTTCACGGGCTGTCTTCAGGATTTCAACAGCCTGGAAAAAATTTAGCAGCTTATACAAATGAAGCGATGTAAACCGTGGCAGAATCACAAAAGGAGGAATGGGATTTGATACTCTAACCGCCCTCTGGGTAACTACCAGCCACTACCCTCTAGTACATTTCTCAAGGACAGATGCTTTTGTTACAGACTAGGCTAACCTTGTCCAACTCGTCCAACCCGTCCTACCTGGGATGGCTTCTTGCATAACCACAACCCAAGTGCTATGCTCACCTTGCTGTGCTCAATATCTTGGAAATCCACATCATTCACAGCCAGAACTTGGTCCCCTTCTTGAAGTCCTGCTCGATGTGCATCAGAATCAGGAATCACCTATATGGGATAATTTCAGAAGATGATAAGTGAAGTTCAGTTTTACTTGAATGTAAAGTGCTACTGTTTTTTTTTTCTGTGACAGTACAGGGAGATAGATGGCTTGTTTGCCAAATGGAAAGTTCTGAGTGAGAAATTACCACTTATGCCTATTATGAATGTATCAAGTCACTGGTCTGATAACAAAGGAAGCAGCTATTCCTTTTTTTTTTTTTTTTTTTTTTGCGGAACCGGGGATTGAACTCAGGCCCTTGTGCTTGCCAAGCAAGTGCTTATTCTACTGAGCTATCACCCCGGCCCCAAAGCAGTTATTCCTATTGCCTACCAGACACACACACCTTGGAAATGAAGATGCCTAGCTGTGAAGCCTTTCCTCCTCGGATGTTGAATCCCAACTGTAAGACAAGAGCACAGAACTGGGGCTCAAGATACAACACAAATACTGAGTAGCAGTATTATACAACAGCTCAGGCTTTGTGTTTCTGAGGGAAATGAGAATTTTCACAAGTGTTTCCCAACCCATCCCATCAAACAGCCAACATCTGGTATGCACAAATCTAGCCTGGAATAAGAGGCTCTCCATAAGCTTACCTGAGCTCCAGGAGGCTTCTTAAGTGTGACAATTCGGGGTAGAAACTGGGTCAACTCATTGTTGTAGTCTGGGTGGTATACTCTCTGCAAGGCAGCAACTCCAGAAATCTTACTACCAGTCCTAGATATCATACTTACCTTCTTCTGGAACACTAATGCATCATTCCCAAATCAGGAAAAGAGAAGGTCACAGACTTAACTTGGGTAGAACAAGTAATACTGTTCAAATGAGTCATTCGTTAGCATGAGGACATACTAGCAACTCAGTAGCTTCCCATTTCTCACTTCTTAACAAAATGAAATGTAAGGTTCTGCATTTCCAGAATTCACTGGTATAAATGGCCCCTCTCAGGAGCCTTTCAAAAAAAGTTCCCAATGTTTCCCTGTTGCTCAAAATTCATCTTTTGGCTAAAACAAGGGGAAGATTCACTCTCCATTTAACTTTCTGGCCATGTCATCCTACTTTTCAGGCATCACCTCATGCTCGAGGTAAGAATTCCCTTTTCAGGAATACAGAAGGTTCCCACCTCATGTGGTGGAATCCATGCTGGGGGATTCTCATAGGCAGGCAGGAAAACCACTGGGTAGTCATCATAAGGAATCCGGCTGTCCATCCTGGGCCAGGTCCTGGAAAGAAAGGGTGAACTGAAGTAAAAGTGATTCAAAAGGGGAGTGCAGTTATCCCAAGTTCCAGAAAGCAGTTCCAAACTATCTAAGGCTGAGTCCACATTTAGGCATTAAGACTGGGAGGAGCTGGGCATGGTGGTGCACTGTAACTCCAGCACTCTGAGGCAGAAAAATCACGTCAGGAGCTAGCCCGAGCAATTTAGCATGACCCTGTCTCAAAAATTTAAAAGGCCGGGGATGTACTTTAGTAGTAAAGAACCCCTGGCTTCAGTCCTCAATATGGGGTGAAGGGTGTAGATTTGATTAAGGACAAAAGTGTTGGGAAAAACCGAAATGTATGGATGCAAAGCAACATGCTAGAGTACTACAGACATGATCTCAATTTTCACAGACATCCTGCAGACCAAAAGTTACCGTCCTTATCCTAGAAAAGAGAAAAACGGGAGTGTCTACAAATATCTACTTTCTAAGTTTAAGGAAGTGATCCTAAATCACTGCACATCCTCTAGAGGTAATCAGTAATGACAGGGTCCCCACTTCGGCTAAGCCACCTTTAGATCCTCTTTCTGCACACACCCTACCCGAGTCCCGCGCTCACAACCGCATACACGCTTAGGCACCTCACCGGCACACAGGCCTCGCAGCCCGAGAATGGGCGAGCCGCCAATTCAGTCTGAGAACCGGAACCGGATGCTGCCTAGAGTCAAAGGCGCGCCCGGCTGCGGCCAGGTTCCCGCCCCTTCCTAGCGCGTCACCCCGCGCGCACCGAGGCGTGCTCCGCCCCCAGGCTGTCGGCGCGGCGATTGGCTGGCGCCTCTGAGACTGATTTGAAACTTGGCGGTTAAAGCTCGGTTTGGGACCCAGCGCCTGGAGACCGGGAAAGACCCGGGGAGAGGACGTTTAGTTTGGTGAGTTAAGGGGGCACCCTTAGCTCAGATTCTGCCTTTCACGTACCTTGGGGCTTTGGGTTTTCTGGTGGCTGTTTCTGTGTTTGTTTTTTCTGTTCATTTCAGACGCCACTTCACACTTGACAGTGTCGGGCTGACGGGCCTATCCGTTGAGGCCAGATCAAAGAGAGAATAATCTCTGGAAGCAGCGATTACAATGGCGAGGACCCTCCTAACCCTGCAGTCTTACGAGATACTTTAGCAAACTTCTCCTTCCCTTCCCCCTCGGCAGAGACGGTGTTGCGCTAGGGTCATGAAGGAAGAGGTGAAAGGAATCCCTGTAAGAGTGGCACTACGATGTCGCCCTCTAGTCCCTAAAGAGATCAACGAGGGCTGCCAAATGTGCCTTTCCTTCGTGCCCGGAGAGCCTCAGGTGCGTAGCGGAGTCCAGGACTTATTCTCAGCACCTGGGACTAAATGGCAGTGAGGGGCGTGGTCTAGCCTTCTTTTCCCCTAACACCTTGTCCCTTGCCTTCTGCAGGTGGTGGTTGGTAATGACAAATCCTTTACCTATGATTTTGTGTTTGACCCGTCTACTGAACAGGAAGAGGTCTTCAATACAGCAGTAGCGCCGCTCATAAAGGGCATATTTAAAGGTAAGGCGATCTAGTTCACCTATGTTTCTTGAGCATGTAGTTTGCACTGGGTATGGTGCCAGGGTTCTGCAAATCTAGAGATGAGTGAAGCATGATTCCTCTTCAGAAACCCCACATCTAGCCGGGCATGCTGGCACACTCCTGTAATGTCAGCAGGAAGATCACCTGGACTTTGAGGCCAGCCTTGTCTACATAGCGAGTTCATGGCCAGCCTACACTACACAGTGAGACCCTGTCTCAGAGATCCAAACCAAACCAAAGTAACACAACCCCCACAAAAAGGCAACAGCCTAATAGCAGCTGTGAAACCAAATAAAATTTGTAGACGTCCCTGTAGCCTTGAAACTTGTTTTCATACTGTATTTTCTTTCTGTGGTTCTGTTTGTCTTTGACTTTTACATATTTTTGTTTATCTTGGAACCTCATTAGAATATAAGCTCCTTTGGCCAGTGCTATTGCTGCTGAGTGTGCTAACTAACGTGCTTTAGTATTGAATACCATAGCAGGGTTCTAGAGAAGACTGAGAGATGTATAATTGTTATGTAGTACAGTGGTTAATCGGGATTCAAAACAAGTTCATTTAAAAGAAGTAGAATGATGGCACTAACCTTAAAGTTGAAAAATGTATTTGTACCTAATCGGTATAATTTTGAACTAAATTTTTTTTTCTGTAAAGGACATTATTGAAACAGCTGGCAAAACTGAAATGGGATTTGAGGAATAGATTTTAGCAACTGGCAATGCAAATTTCATTAGTATGATGGTTGTACTGGGGGTCATGCTTATAGTTTTAGTACTTCCTAATATAATTGAGGTTAAGGTGAGAATAGCCCATCTGCTTCTAAGTGTTTCTTTTTTAAATCTTGCCACAGTTGTAGCTGACTTTATCTACTTTTAATTTGAATCAAAAATTTTAGTTTACATGATGAATAAAAGCTCAAGTAATTAGTTACCTGGATTTCCTGATAAAACAAAAATAAATATTTTTGCGGGAACTAAACTAAAACAGAAATAGATCTTTCTGCAAACAGTACTGTATTACATTGATGATGACAGAAAACAGCCCCTGCTCAATTGTGTATTCCATTTAATATTCTAGAAAACACAGTCAAGCAGAAAAAACAAAACAAAGTCACTATCCTGGTAGATAAACATCAAAATGTTTATAATAGATATCTTTCTTGATTTTTCCTATGCACTTAACCTTCACAGTTTTAATTTTTTTTCAGTTATAATGACCATCTTTGAGTAAATAATGCTTTATCAATGTTCTATAAAAGTTGAGAATATATATCATGTTGAATCATATCAAAATGATGATTTTTCTGTGAGGAACCAGATAATATGGTTGGAGTACATTCTGAGTTCAAGTAGGGAGTAGTTTTATCAATAGTAAAAAACTGTTGCTGCCTTTTCAAATGGAGGTTCTTGATCAGAGAAATACAAGCCCACATCCCTTCCCTTTATACAGCTTCTAAGACTCATTAAGTTCTCATAATTTAGAATTGCTCAAAGTAGGGAGACAGAATTATAAATTTCTGAAAGACTATGGCTTGACCACTTTCATTGTCTTAGTCATATCTTTAAGTATTAGACTTTGTAGCTTTTAAGGACTATCAAGAGGGCACAACCTGATGTTGGTATTCTTTGTTGCTTATTTTGAGGAGTATGAAAGTCTTTGCATCCATAGAACTTTTCTTTGTGTTTGCGATTCCTAAGAGATTCTGTTTTAGCCAGGCATAGTGGTATACACCCGTAATCCCAGCACTTGGGGGGCTGAAGCAAGAGGATCGCTGTGAGTTCAAGTCTGATGTATATAGTGAGACCCTGGTTCTAAATAAATAAATGAATAAATATAGAAAGAAATTCTTAAGGCTGCAATCTCAATTTTGTTAGAAGTAATTGCTGAAGGAAATTGAATGTGTTAATCAAATGAAGTGTTACTATGGTTATGGCCTCTATTTTGCCAGGATATAATGCAACCGTCTTGGCCTATGGGCAAACTGGCTCTGGAAAAACTTATTCAATGGGAGGTGCATACACTACAGAGCAAGAGAATGAACCAACAGTTGGGGTCATTCCTAGGGTCATACAATTGCTCTTCAAAGAAATTGATAAAAAGAGTGACTTTGAATTTACTCTGAAAGTATCTTACTTGGAGGTAAGTGATTTATCTTTAATTATTTTGAATTCAAAATTTCTTTTGGGTAGAAAAATAAATCCCCCAGTACTTGGGAGGCTGAGGCAGGAAGGTTGCTGCAAATTCAGGCCAGTCTGGGCTACAAAAGTAAGTTCAAGGCTAGCCTGAATTGTATCATGAAACTGTGTCTTTAAAAGACAGGAAAAAAAAGGAAAGAAAGAAAGAAATCCAAATCAGGTTTTTCTGACATGATTCAGATTAATAAATTGTATTTTTAGTAAATTACCTCTTAATAAACTTACAGAGAAAACTTTGGCTCAGCTGGATCTGGCTCCCACTCTGTTCTTTTCTTATTAAAATATTCTATTGGTCTGTTTAATAAGATTTTTATAGGAATTTGCATTGCCATAATAAAAATAATAAAAAACCCTTTAATTCTATTTTGACTTCTATTTCTGATTCACTGTACAGTGTGCAGAAAAATATTTAATTTTCCTTCGTTGCTTTGAGACTTAATTTATAATTACCTGCTTCATGAAGAATGATTAAGAAATCAGATTGAATGCTGAGCTTTATGGTAGTAGAATGTGTTTATTCAGCAGATATTTATTGAACACCTGCTATGTGCCAGACACTATTTTAGGCACTTGGGTATGTCACATACTTGGAAGATATCAGTAGACAAAATGGATAAAAACCCTTGTCCTTAGAGGAGTTTGAGTTCCAGTATATATCAGCACAGAAGTAGACTGGCCAATTATAACAAACTTCATGTCACCAAAAAGACATTTAATTTAAGCATGTAATTATAAATTATTTGTAAATACTTTATCCTAAAGTTGAATGTCAATATGTTAGGCATAGGAGATATAGATTTGGAAGAGGTTAGACATCTCCAACATTACCCTTGAGTTTATCTTAAGCCAGTTGCAATCAAAATAATTAAAGAAAAAATAACTTGGGTACCTAGCATGTTAAATAGCGGCTTCAACAATAATATCAATCAAATAGTGGTGCTTATTATTTGCTAAATTTTGTTTGAATTACTTAGAATTCCGCTTGCTGTTGAAGTACTAGTTTCTACTTCTCCCTTTTTCTTCCCTTGCCCTCTACCTCTATCCTTCCCTCCCGCCATATGTGAAACTGATGCTATTATCAAATGGTCAAATAACTGAATGAATTTGGGCCTTTGTGTAATTTTACATCTGGCTGCTGTTCCTAAGAGATTGTATTAGGAGAGCAATCTCAGCTTTGGGAATGTAGTTCAGGGGTAGAGCACTTACCTGGCATTTGTGGGCTCTGGGTTCTGTCCTTAGTGCCCAGAATGTTGGGTGAGGAGAAGAAGAGGATACAGTTTCACTGTTCTTATAAGTAAATTTGTGAATTCATTTTTAGAAAATGTGTAGTGGTTGCCTATAAGGTTAAATTCCTTTTTTTGTGGTGCTGGAGCTTAAACCCAGGGTCTCATGCATACTAGACAATTACCTACCACTGAACTACATCCTCAACCTCTCAAAGTCCTTTACTTAATCTAAAAATAATACATGCTTATGGTAAGAGCAATTTTAAATATGAGAAGTTGCAATGTATTTGAAAAGTTATGTCTAAGAAACTCCTTCTAGGCCCAATGTCAAGAAATTATTTCCCTATGTTTTATTCAAGGAGTTTCAGTTTGGGTGGAACATGTTTAAATCTTAATCCACTCTGAAATTGCTATTGTGCCAAATGATGATCCACTTTATTTTTTTGCATGTGGATATTCAGTATTTTCAGGGCCTTTTATTACAGAGACTATCCTTTCCCCAGTATACATTACTTGGGACCCTGTGGATAATCAGCTGGACACAAACATACAGCTTATTTCTGGGCTGTTTTGTTCTAGTAGTCTGTACATCTGTACATCTTCTCCTATTCTTTTATGTTTGGTTGAGTTTTTGTAATGATAATTGTTGATTTTTTTCCCTCATTTTTTTTGTTATTTTCCTGTGATTAGTAGTTTCTGTGAAATGTCTTGTCATAAAAATGCATTTTAAGCTTATAAAAGCTTCAATCACATAAAGAAATTCTACACCTTTAAAAAGAAAAAGTTCTGCATGATCTCACTACTCAGGTTACCAATGTTAACATCTGGTTTTTGCCACTTTATTTTCAACAATATCAGATTTATAATGAAGAAATTCTGGATCTTCTATGCCCATCTCGAGAGAAAGCCTTTCAAATCAATATCCGGGAGGATCCTAAGGAAGGCATAAAGGTGTGTTTGTCTTTCATTTGATGTTATTAAAAATGTTGGAAGCTACTAAAGTTCACATCCCTTTTCTTTGCCACTGTGATTTTAAATGACTACTAATATCTTAGTCCTTCAGGTTTTGTGTGGTTGTAATTCTTTTTATTGACCTAGAATTCCTAGGTGGAAAGTCTTATGGGGAAGGCAGGCAGGGAAGACTTATCATCTTCCTGTTATTTCCTAAAGGAATATTAATGTCAACTAAACCTTTATTAACTATTTATAGAGTTATGAGGCTGAGCTGTCCAGTATGGTAGCCACTAGCTACAAGTAACTATTTAATTTAATTAAAATTGAATACAATTTAAAATTCAGTTCCTCAGATTACACTAAGCACATATCAAGAGTTCAGTCGCTATGTATGGCTTATATTATGTTGAATAGTACAAGTACACAGCATGACTATGATCATAGACAATTCTGTTTTATAGTATTGTAATAGGATGCTATTATTAGAATGTAAAAAATTGGGGGCCAGGGAGATGGCTCAGTAGAATAAGCACTTGCCTGGCAAGCACAAGGGCCCTGAGTTCAATCCCTGGTTCGGCAAAAAAAAAAGAATGTAAAAAATTAAATATGCAGTTTTTAAAATTTCTAATACCATAGAAGAGTTCACTTATGTGAGAGTCTCCAGTATAGATACCAGATGAGGAGGTAGAGACTGAATATTCAAAAATAGGAGAATCAGGCTGACTTGCAAAAATGTGAAGAAATAATATCTTAGCCATTTTCTCCTCTTCCTCTTCCTCTGCACAAAGAATAAATTTTAGCTGGGCATGGTAGCGCCCACCTATAATCCTAGCCCTCAGGAGGCTTAGGCAGGAAGATTGTCATGAGGACAGCCTGGGTTATATACAGTAAGTCTCTGACTTAGAAATGAGTTCTGTTCCAGTAGAATGTTCATAAATTGATTCATTTTTAAGCCCAACAAATAAGTCTTATACTGTATTTTCACTTATGTTTCCATGGACACTGCTTTGCACTTTTTAGCAGTCCCCTCCACATCACCTCTGCTTTCCCCCTTTCTTCTGGACATCCTGGGCTCTGACTGAGCTCCATACTGTTGTACACTAAGCATACAGCAGCACAACACTGACAGTATCTGGCAGACACGTGAGCTACTTTGTGAGGTTTTTTTTCACATCTACAAATGTTTATAATGTGAGATCTGTTTGTATCTATGTAAGTTTGAATCTTGAATATTCGTAAGTTGGGGATTTTGCTATAGTGTGTTCAAGGTCAGCCTGAACTATATAATGAAACCCTGTCTCAAAAACAAAACAACAACAAAAAGACTGAGGGTTTAGAGTACAGGTGAGGAACAGATGCTTGTGCTCCTGAGGGTTTGTTTGTTTGTGATTTTATTTTTCCCTGTTGGATCATTGTTAGCCAGGTACTAATGCAAGTTTGAAGAGTGAAGCCTGATAAGCTTGGAAAACAGGAAGCCTTTGCATAGTGGGGATAAGAAACCTGGGCAGAATATATGCACCACCAGAAAAAATGTTGGTACAGAGCCAGTTCTTGATCCTGTTGTAAGCTTTTCTATCCCATAGAACAGCAAGGATTAAATCCCAGCCATTGTTGGAGGTGTGATAGGCAATTCAAAACAACATATGATTCTTACAAAGATTAGGTTGTATAAGGACAAGTTGTAAACATTTTTTCAAATGGGATAGATGGGATTTAAGTAAAGAAAAAAAGAGTATTCTTGTGGTAGGGAATAACTTCATCAGGAAAGCAGAATAGGTCTAGTCTAATCTGTCTGGATTATAGGATTTGGGCTGGGAAGTAACAGGATGTATGTTAGGATCAGTTTATGAACCCAGGGTAAAGAGCTTAGTTTTTGAAAGAAGCAAGAAATAAAGTAATAGCCCAGCCTCGAGCAGAAAGTAATAGACATCATAGAAACTATTGAATACTTCTTAATGAAACAGTGCCCTGGCTACTTTTATTAAATTTTTATCTTATGTGTGTATCTCTCTAATATGTTAGCTCCTAGAATTTAGAAGAGTATTTTAAAATTACTTTGTATTATTACCTAGCAAAGGGTTTAGTACTTAGGTGACATTTTAGGAAACAGGATTTTAGGAAGACTAAACAGAAATATAGTGAAAATTGGAAAGACTAAAATGAGAAAGACAAACTGGGATAAGTATTGAAGTATTGCTTTATTTTTCAGATATTAATATGGACCTAAACTCAAGAGGTAGGTTTAGAAAGGAAAAGGAAGAGATGGATTCAAACGAAGAATGACTAAAAGTTGATGATAGGTGGGATGTGGAAGGATGAGAAGAATTGAAGGTGATCTATTTGAGATAGAGCTAAGATATTAACAGAGACAGAAGAGCAGAGGAGGAAATCAGTGTTGGTGGAAGGAAGATGAATTTGGTTTGTAATGTACTGATTTCAAAGTATACACAGCAGGGAGTTAGAAATAAAGAAACTCGTATTAGAGCTACAATGTACTGATTTGGCAGCTATATAGTAATGAAATCATAGCAATTTGAGACTAGAAGGGACTTCATAGTCACCTAGTCCTATCCAAGAGATTTCAACTTGTTTAAGTTCTCCCAGGTAGGTACATACCAAGGCTGAGAGTATGCTCTGACTTTTTAATCCAGAGAAAACAGTACTATTCTATTTCCTCTGGTAAAAACGAAGTGTAGAATGGGTAAGAGGTACTTGGAGGCACATGGAATCATTTGGAGGATAAAGAGATATCACAACTGATTGTGTTGGACTTATTCTCCTCTGGGTTCAAAGTTAACCTTTACTTGTGACTCCCTAGAAGTCACCTCGCCATTGCTACCTTAAAATCTGGAGAGGGCTGGGGAGATAGCTCAGTGGAATAAGTGCTTGCCTGGTACCACAAAAAAAATCTGGAGATCTTCTTTAGATCCAGTATGAGCTAATACCCTTGTTTCTGAAGTTCCTCGGCAAGATTAGAGACCTTGGATTCCAATTATTTCACAGCATTGCTAGTTTAAGCAGTCCTCATTTTTATAGGTGTTCTATTTGTAGAAGTTTTACTAGAACATCAAGACTTTTTTTTTTGAGATGGTTTCACTATGTAGTTCAGGCTGGCCAGCAGGGTCTTGATAGGGGGCAAGGGAGATTAAGAAAAAAACTAGACATATACTAAAAGGAAAGTGGAGACCAGGTGGGACCTAACCTCTGATGAAGAGGCAGCGATAACCCAGTATAATCTGCATCTTTATGTATACACAGTAAAAACGGGGGAAGTGCACAAGGTGGTCGAAAGTGCAAGGTCTCCGTGTTTTGCTTAGAACACTGAAAGTGAAACATTTTCAGAGTTATCTATGCTGTAGTTAACAGGGAGAACACTAAGGCTTGACTCCTGCTGGATTGGCCTTGGGGAAGGAGTTTACTTTCCATACTTGAATTATGTAGCCCAGGCTGGCCTTGAACTTGCCATAATCCTCCTGGCCTCAGCCTCCCAAGTACTGGGATTATAGTGTGTACCACCTTATCTGGCCAAGATATTTCCTTTAAGTCCACCAATCCCTACACACCAGTACTTCGGTTCACAAACTCAGTTCTGTACACAACTCTGGTCCCAAACCAAACTAGATGCGAACTGAGTCAAATTTCCCTGTGAGGTCCACTTTGCACCTAGCCATTAAATTTAACTTGAAGTATGAATCATAAAGAAATGTTTTTTTTCTTGGAATTAGATTATAGGACTCACTGAGAAGACTGTTTTTGTTGCCTTGGATACGGTTTCCTGTTTGGAGCAGGGCAACAACTGTAGGACTGTGGCCTCCACAGCTATGAACTCCCAATCCTCCCGATCTCACGCCATCTTTACGATCTCCATAGAGCAAAGAAAGAAAAATGACAAGTAAGTTATATTTAAGAGGCAAGTTTGTTTTTGTTCTATTAAGGTTGAATAGGCTGTATCTTCAGTTGATTGACCAAATCATCAGACATTAGTATTGTGAGAATTAGTGACCAGTGGAGCTATTTTTATGGACTTGAAAGAAAAGGAGAGCTGGCAGATCAGCTTTAACATTTAACTACTCAAGTTTATGTACTGTCCTCATTTATGTGTTTCTGTCATTGTCACAGGAATAGCAGCTTTCGCTCCAAGTTGCATCTTGTAGACCTTGCTGGATCAGAAAGACAGAAGAAAACCAAAGCTGAAGGGGATCGTCTAAAAGAAGGTGAGAATAATTTAAGGTCACAGTTGCAGATAAAAACCACTGTACTTTTGTTGGTTTCGTTGCTGTTTTCACTGGGATATTTCAGATCACAGTGTAATAGCTACATTTCAAATGAGAGACTGATTTCATAAATGGTAAAAAAAATTATTTCTTTCCTTTGCCCTCATTCTGTAACTTAGGTATGAGATTTGAATCCGACCCTTAGTTTGATTTCATTTTCTCCAGGCTAGTTTTAGATTTTTTTGCGTCTCCAACCACTTAAAAATTAAAAATCAGTACCCTAATTCTGTCATTCCAAATACTCACTGTCCCTTCCAGTTTGCCGTCCCATATATAACACACCAGTGTGATTTCCACATGTTCATTCAAGTAGTTGGATTTAAATGATGCAGCTCCTAAGGCTAAGAAAGCTCTATGGTTTATGTTATTAGAAGCCTTCATCTAATATGATAGTTATTTGGTGATGTGCATGTTTGGGGAATGGTTCTTAAAGGATTATTAATCTATCTAACAGAAATTAACATCCCATGTCTCTTTCTCATTTTGTTCTTTGAGGATCACATAAAGGATTTTGTCAAATGTGATGCTAAGTCCAGATATACTATGTCTACCGTGATTCACCTTAGTAACCGTATAACAAAAAATAAGGATTAACATTTTTCTTATTGAATTCAGGCTGATTCTAGTGTTCCTTCTTTCATTTGTAGGATCTTGCAAGCTATCCTTTCTAGGTTTACTGGTCTGTAATTTATGGATTAACACTTACCCCTTTTTTTGAAATTGAAATTACATCTGCCCAATTTTCTAGCACATTTTTCTTGATGATTCCTCTGAGTTCCTTGACATAGCTTCAGCAGTCACATTTGAAATTACTCTCTGTTCTCTAAGCTATTACTAATTCGTTTAGAATTTGAACTCTTATTAAAAGTAGTTGGATTCTCACCACCTCAGTCGCATTTTTTAGTCAAAAGAGGGGGAAAAAGTAGTAATTGAGGAATTATACCTCTTTGTCATTTATCATTAGAGCCGGTACAGAACAGAGACTTCTTCATCATTTGGTTTTTGTTCTGTGTGTATTCTAAAATGCCATTTTAGTTCTACATTTGCAATTTGACAGCCCTCTTAGTACTACTTTTAAAGGCTCTTTTGGGGGGGCAGGACACATGGTCTTGCTATGTAGTTCTGGCTGGCCTTGAATTCACTATGCAGTATATAGGCTGACTTTGAACGTGTGGCAGTCCTCCAGCCTCAGCCTCCTGAGTGCTGGGATTACGACACTCAGCTTTAAAGATCCTTTATATTCTTTTAGGTGTATGGCCTCTGTTGTTTAATTGATTTATTGAGATATAATTCATATACTATAAAATTCACCCACTTACACTGTTCGGTCTGATTTTAGTATATTCACAGAGTAGTGCAGGCATCACCACAATCTTGTTTTAAAACATTTTATTACCCTCAAAAGAAGCATCATACCTGTTAGCACTCATTCCCCATTCTCAACCCTTTCCCTAGCCTGAGGCAGCCACTAACCTACATTCCTATAACTGTAGTCATGTAACATGTGGTCTTTTGTGATTGACTTGTTTCACTTAGCATAAGGTTTGCCAAGTGGCATATATCAGTACTTTTTTCTTTTTAATTGTGTACTAGCAGTCAGATGTATGGCTATGCCACATTTTGTTTATTCATTGCTTGTAGGCGATTTTGTGAACATTCACATATAGTTTTTGTGTGGATACATGTATAATTTTTCTTGAGTATGTACCTAGAAGTGGAATTCATGAGTCATATGTTAACTCTCTTCAGTTTCCTTTCTAAAAATTAAGGTATAATTAACATATCATCAAACTTGTCCTTTTTTAAAGTATAAATTTCAGTGGTTTTTAGTATATTCACAAGAAGTTGCATAACCATCACAATAATTACATTTTTAAATATTTTTATTACCTCAAAAATCAACTAATACCCATTCGCTATTTTCCACCGAAGTCTGCCTCCTCCTCCTCATAACTACTTCTCTGTATAGATTTTTCTTTTTTTTTTTTAAATTTTTTTAAAATATTTATTTATCGTGTGTGTGTGTGTGTGTGTGTGTGTGTGTGGCCAGCTCAGCCCACCAGGGGGCGGGGCTGGCTGGCACGTGGTGCTGGGGGATTGAACCACGGTCCCTGTGCTTTGCTGAGCTTGTTCTAAGTAGGTGCTTTAGACCACTGAGCCATCTCACCAGCCCTCTGTATAGATTTTTATACATTGGCCATTTCATATAAAAGTTATTATACAGTTTGTGGTCTTCTAACACTGCTCTCATATAGTGTGTCTTCAGGTTCATCCATTTTGTAGCACGTATCAATATACTCTTATTGCTAAACAGTCTTCTGTTGTATAGAAAAATGTATTTCTCTAAGAATGGAATTGCTGGATCATGTGGTAGCTTGATGTTTAACTTGTTGGAGAACTAGCTGGCTGTTTTGCAAAGCAACTGGACCATGTTACATTCTCAACAGCAATATAGTAGGGTTCTAATTTCTCCACAGTTTCACTTGTTAAGTCTTTTTAATAGTAGCCATTCTAGTGGGTGTGTCATGGTATGTAGTTGTGGTTTTCATACATATGTATTTCACTGTTGGCTAACGTTGGGCATTAGTTCATGTGCTTCTTGGCAATTTGTATATCTTTGGAAAAATATCCCTTCATATCGTATTTAGGTCTTTGGCCTATTTTGAGTTAATTTTTGTATATGTTGTGGAATAGTTGTCTACGTTCAATTTGTATGTGAATATACAGTTATCTCAGCATCATTTGTTGAACAGGCTATTCTCTCTGTATTGAATTTTCTTGGCCTCCTTGACTAGAAGTACATAGAGTCTCTATTCCATATCTATCTGCCTATCTATCTATCTTTTTTTTTAATTTATTTATGTGTGTGTGTGTGTTTGTGTGTGGCCAGCTCAGCCCACCAGGGGCGGGGCTGGCTGGCATGTGGTGCTGGGGGATTGAACCGCGGTCCCTGTGCTTTGTTAAGCTTGTTCTAAGTAGGTGCTTTAGACCACTGAGCCATCTCACCAGCCCTCTATCTATCTATCTTATCTATTATCTATCCTTCTTATGTTAGTACCACACTGTCTTTAATACTGTGTATTTGTAGTATATTTTGCAATTTTTTTTGGGGGGGGGGCAGAACCAGGGATTGAACTCTGGTCCCTGCGCTTGCTGGGCAAGCGCTTATTCCACTGAGCTATCTCCCCAACCCCTGTAGTATATTTTGAAATTGAGATGTGTAAGTTCTCCAAGTTTATTTTCAGTATTGGTGTAAGTTTGGCTTTTTGGTGTGTTTTATTTAATTTACAGTTTAAGTTTTATGCTTATGTTAAATTTATTCTTTTCAGTGTCATTGTGAATGGAATTATTTCTTGATTCTTTTTCACATTGTTTATTAAGACTCTATATTATCTCTGGTGTGCCCAGCTGGCCCCACCCCTGGGGCACGCTGAGACGGGCGATGGCGGCACCTATAATCTCAGCTTGGGAGGCTAAAAACAGAAGGATCACTATGAGCCCAAGCTACTTAGCAAAACCCTGTACCAAATACATATATTTAAAAATAATCATGTCATCATTTATATCATATCAAGGTCATTTTCTGCTTTTTTCCAGGTTCCATTGTTTGGAATATTGTTTTCTGTTCTTTGATTTTTAATCTGCAAATTCTTTTTTTTTTATTTTATTTGAGAGACAGAGAGAGAGAGAGAGAGAGAGAGAGAGAGAGAGAGAGAGAG
>NW_004524923.1:309951-456416 GCF_000260255.1 Octodon degus
TGTGGTGCTGGGGGATTGAACCGCGGTCCCTGATGCTTTGCCAAGCTTGTTCTAAGTAGGTGCTTTAGACCACTGAGCCATCTCTCCAGCCCCCTCTGCAAATTCTTTTGACTTAAATATTTTTCTTGTATACTACCTATTGTTGGATTTTGTTTTTTTGATCCATTGTGCCACTTAGGTCTTTTGATTGGGGAATTGAGACTGTTCACATTGAGAGCTGTTCTGGAGAAGTATTGACTTATTCTGATCATTGCATTATTTTCCTATTATGCATTTCCTTATTTTTTTCCCCTGTTGCTTAGCTGTTTGTCTCATCAGATGTTCTCATTCTTTTTGACTTATTTGCATTGTTAGCTTTATTTTCTCTTAAGATATCCTTGAGAAATTTTTGTAACATAGATTTTATGCTCATGAATCTCTCTTTTTTATGAGCAGAATATATTTATTGAGGGAAAGAAAGCTCCTGTCCGAGAGAGGGACAGGAGGGGGACCCGAGTGGGTTGTCCCCTTTGCTCATGAATCTCTTGAGGTGCTCTTTGTCAAATAAATAACTGCAGGATACATAAGTCGGGGTTGGAAGTGTTTTCTTTTTAGGGCTTGAAACACCTTAAACCCTCTTGACCTTTAAGGTTTATGTAGAAAAGTCTGCTATAATTCTAATGGGTTTATCTCTGTATGTGATTCATTGTCTTTCTCTAGCAGATTTTGTCCCTGTAATGGACTTCTGGTGCTTGTAGTATAATGTGGAGTAGAGAGATTCTCTTTTGGTTATGGTTCCTCGGGATCTATGTGCCTTACTTGTCTGTATGTTAATTTTTTCTTTTTTTTGTATTTTAGGGAAGGGTCTACAGGGTGTTCAGGGTCTTACTACTAGATCGGACTCGTAGTGATTCTCCTGTTTACAGCCTCCCAAGAGCTGGAATTACAGGCGTGCGCCATCATACCCAGTCTCAATTGCTCAGCGCGCGTGGCATGGCAGGCCTGGGGATTGAACCCCTGGCCCCTGCGCCTGCTTGCAGGTGCTTTAATCTGTTGAGCTATTTGGCCAGCCCTAATTTGTTTTCCTATATGTGGGGCATTTTCTGCCATTATTACTATTTTTTTCTGAGACAAGGTCTTGCTATGTAGTTGAAGTGCACCTCAAACTCATGGCAATCCTCCTGCCTAAGCATTCCAAATGCTAGGATTACAGGCATGAACTGCCATACCTGGCTCTGTCTGCCTGCCTGGCTGGCTGACTGGCTTTCTTTACGAGATAATGCTTATCTTCAGTTTATTTATTTATTTGGTACAGAGTCTCACTATGCAGCTCATACTCCTAGTGGTCCTCCTGTCTCAGCTTCCTCAGTGATTACAGGGGTGTGCCACCATGCCCAGTTTTGGTGGCTGACAGGGCACGCCCGAGGTTTTGGGGCCAGTGTGGCGTGAGGCACCAGGGATCAAACTCAGGTCCTTGCTCATGCAAGGCAAGCACTTAGACTGCTGAGCTATCTCCCCAGCCTTCCCATTATTTCTGTAAACTGGGTTTTTATGCCATTTGTGTTGTCTTCTGATTTTTCACATACTCCAATTATTCTTTAAAGAGTCTTTTTTGTATCATCAAGCAATTATTGGTTCTACTTTTCATGTTTCAAAGATGTCTTTGAGAACTAGTTGGTCTTTGGAAGGTATCTTTGTCTTGTAATTCTGAAATTTTGTTCTCATATTGGTTAGTTCTGCTGCCCACACTTGCACTAGATTTTTAAACTAGATTTCTAACCTAGATTTCTGATTGAAACCTTTTCATGAACTCTGATTCCTGGGTAAACTGGTCTTTCATCTTTTGTATCTTTTTTTAGCTCATGTTTTTATTAGTGTCTTCTAAAAGCTACATCTTTTTGGTTATTATTTTCATTATCTGTTTAGTTATATTTTCTGTAATACTGCTGAGAACCTCTTGAAGCTGTTTTCTAACCTCTTTTATTATCGTTTCAACTAATTTGGTTGTGTGGCTTAGGCTGTTACGTACCTCTGTGTTGCCTGGATTGGCTTTGGGGAAGTTGGGAATTTGGACAGACATTTTATTGCCTTGTCTTTTCATTTTTATTGTTTTTGATTGCTTGTTTGTTTATTTTGTGCTGTAGTTTGTGGATGTTTACAGTATAAGGACTTTATTACTGGTATAGAAATCTCTTCAGTTGCTTTTCAGTGCTGTTCTTTGGCCGTGGCTAAGTATAATCCTTTGTCACAATACTGAGAGTCTACCATCTGGTTAATTTGGGAGGGGAGGACACAGTATAGTTCAGGAAGCAAGTTCTCTGGGACTGTGCTCTATTATTGTTAATATTACAAAGGTAATCTGAGTGTTGGTTTATAGAGAAATAGGAACAATGATGTGACCTTGTTAATATTAACCAACTCAACTACAGTAGTATTGTCCAAGAAAAAAGTAGATATTAATATACCATAAGAACTAATTATGTACTACCCTTAAGCTTAGAAGAACAATCTGTAATTATGATATAAACATTAACGTGACTCACATATGGTCTTAGAGCTAACAAGTACTAAATGCAACAGCTATATCTTCATTAGTAGTAGAAAAGAATTCAATAAATTTACAGCATTAACTATGAAAAGATTAAAAATGCTTTATGATTATATTATCAAAGATCTAGAGTTTGGGACTAGGGAAATGCCCGAGGAAAACTTTGAAACCTTAACCTCTATGCTATGAGAAGGAGAGAGAATTGGCCCCAAGGTTCTTACTGGGAAGCAGAGGGATGTTTATAGTGTTAAGGAAAGGTAAGAGAAAAAGCTGCTGAGAAATAACAGAGAAAAGAAAGAAATTACAGAGCGAGTAAACATGAAAGAAGGAATTAAAGGGAGAAACATTAAAAGGGAAAAGAGGAAAGCTTAAAAAGATAAGAAAGAAGGCAGAAAGACAAAGGAAGATTTCTGAGTCACAGGAAACTGGTGAAGAAGAAAGGAGGAAAGGAAAGAAGAGACAAAGAAAAAGCAACAACAAAAAGGTAAGGTAAATAAAGAAGGCAGTCAGATCCCAGATCTGTGGTAGATGCAGTTAGCAGCAGGCAGTAGGATCAGGGCAGTGGTGCCAGTTTTGGGACTTTCAGATGCAGAACAATTAAGGCAGTGAGGCAAGAGAAAGAAACAAGAGATATGTATAGTAAAAGATGAAGTCATAATGGCATTAGTTGCAGATGGCATAATTCTTCACTTAACAGATCCAAAAGTTATACTGAAAGTGAGTACTGATAACTAAATTCAGCAGCATAGCAGCATACAAAATAAGTACACGAAAGTCAGTATCATTCCCATACACTAATAATGGACTTACTGAAAAAACAAGTACGAAAGCTACTATTTACAATTGGAGCAAAAAAAAAATTAAGACTGGACAGAATATGGGAAAAATGAATTCTACTACGTTGTTGGTGGGAATGTAAACTATGGTAGTACAACCACCATGGAAACCAGTGTGACTATTCCTCATCAAACTAAAAATAGAAACTCTTTGACCCAGCTGTTCCCCTCCTAGGTATCTTCCTGAAAGAGTTAAAGACGTCAATATTAGGGGCTGGGGAGATGGCCCAGTAGAATAAGTGCTTTCCTGGCAAGTGCAAGGGCCTGAGTTCAGTCCCTGGTTCTATCAAAAAATAAAATAAAATAAAAGACATCAATATTACAGGAATACACGTATACCCATGTTTATAGCAGCACAAATTATAATAGCTAGATCTTGGGAACAGCATATATGTCCATCAACAGATAAATGGATAAAGAAAATGTATTTATATACAGTGGAGCACTATGCAACCATAAAGATAATCTAAGGCAGTCATAAATAAATGGATACAACTTGAGAACAATGTGAAAAAAGATAAACACAGAACTCAAATATCACATTTTTATCTTATGAGAAGTACAAATAGCAAAATAGAACAGAGATAAATATGAAACAGTGAAGTTCAAATACTTCCCCAAGTTATAAATTCTCTTTTAAAAAAAAATTTCAGCCAGGATTGGTGGTGTATGCTTGTCACTGCAGCACTCGAGAAGTTGAGGCAGGAGAATTGCAGCAAGTCTGAAGCCAGCCTAGGTTACATAGGGAGTTCAAGGCCAGCCTGAACTACATAACAAGACTTTTTCCCAAAAATGTAAACAAAAAGGAAGAAAACCCCAAAATATTTCAGTGTATATGTTAATTGGTTTTCTTTATCCTATGAGTTTATTTTAATTCTTTTTTTTTTTTTTTGGTACCAGGGATTGAACTCAGGACCTTGCACTTGCCAGGCAAGCGCTTATTCAACTAAGCCATCTCCCCAGCTCCTTATTTTAATTCTTGAAAAGAAAGATTTGTACTATTATGTTTCTTTTTTGTAAGAATCTTTGGTTTATGTCTTATACTTTGAGTAACTACTTTGAACATAGTATGCAGTGTAAGAACTGTTGTTATTCTCTTGTGAAATTTTTTTTTCATAAAATTTTTAAAAAGTATTTTGAGGGGCCGGGGAGATGGCTCAGTAGAATAAGCGCTTCCCTGGCAAGCGCAAGAGCCTGAGTTCAATCCCCGGCTACACACACACACACACACACACACACACACACACATGGTATTTTGAATGCTGAGCCTCTTTTCAGATACTTATTTGCTAGTCATAAAACTTTTTGAAAGTGTCTGGTCCAGTCTTCTGCCCATTAAAAAAAATTGTGTCATTCATCTTTTATGGATGACTTGTAGGAATTCTGTATTTAAGTGGCAGTTGTGCATGTTGCACATATTTCTTCTAGTTTGTAGCTTGTCTTTTTTGTGGTATTTTTTTTTAAATACTGGAGATTGAATTCAGGACCTTGCACTTGCCATACAGGCACTTACGCTGCTGAGCTATCTCCCCAGCACTGTGATATCTTTTCATGAGCAAAAATGTTAATTATGATGTTTATTCTATCTAGTTTTTCCTTTAATAATTAGTGTTGGTATCCTGTTCAAGATGTCTGTGCCTACTGCAAAGTCCTGAAGATATCTTTTAAGCTTCTTATTGGAAGCTGTATGGTTTAGTTTATACATGAATTCTATAATCTGTTTTGAACTAGTTTTTGGTTGTAAAGGGAAAATAGTTATTAACTATCAGTCCCGTAGCTCACAGACACATACCCAGTTGCTCCAGCACCATTGTTAAAAAGAATTTCATTTACCTACTGAATTGACTTAATGTCTTGGTGTGCGTAGTTGACTATGGTAAGTCACAGATTTATAAACGTTCAAGTTGCAAACTTTGACAGATAAGAATGGACCTTTCACTGTGAACATTGTAGATGTAAACGGATCTCTAAAGTAGCTCACGTGTCTGCTGAACATTGTCACAATTGTGCTGCTCTGTGCTTGCTGTGCGGTACAAAATCATACAGTATTCTTTGTATATGTTTGGTTTTTTTATGCGTTACATTGGTTTCTCTTCCGATCATATTTGTGTCAAAGACTGTTGGATTTACAAATGAGTCCATTTTAGGAACGCTCTCCCAGAACAGAACTCATTTGTAAATTGGGTACTTGCTGTATATACAGGATCTATTTCTAGACTCTGTTCTGCCCTTTAGTTGCTTTTTACATTTGGGGGTTTAAAAAATAATTTTACTGTTTATGTATTTGATACAAGGTCTCACTGTGCAGCTCAGACTCATAGTGATCCTCTTGTCTCAGTCTCCCCAGTGCTGGGATTACAGGCATGCACCCCCATGCCCGGTTTTTGTTTTCTGAGACAAGGTCTTGCTGAGTAGTTCAGTCTGTCCTTAAACTCACTATGTAGTGCAGGCTGCCTTGATTCATGGTGATCTTCCCCTCAGTCTCCCGAGGGCTGGTATTATAAGTGTCTACTACCATACCTGGTGGTTTTTTTATTCTTAGCCCTTTTAATGTCTAGATTCTAGTATATTTTATTCTCTGGAAGGGTATTTTCCATCACTTTTATCAGAATTGTCTTGATTATTTTCTCTTCTAAATGAATTTTAGAATCTGATTTCCAGTACAAAAAAGTATATTTTGTAGTTTTTAATGAGCATTGAAATCAATTGATAAAATAATTTGAGGAGAATTTAGTCTTTTGATCTAGGAGCATGATCTGTCTTTCATTCAAGTCCTTTCATGTCCTTAGTAAAGTTTGTAGTTTTCTTAACATAATTTCTTACTTGTTTTTTCTTCTCTTTTCTTTCTTTCTTTTTTATTTTTTAATCTTTTTGAGACAGGGTCTCGCTGTGCAGTTCAGGCTGGCCTTGAGCTCACTTTGTAGCCCAGGCTTGTCTCGAACTTGCAATGATCTTTTTGCCTCCACCTTCCCAGTGTTGGGATTACAGATGTGTGTCACCACACCCGGCTTCTTAACATAATCTTATATACCACATATTTTGTTAAGTTTATTCCAGAATATTATACTTTTTGTTACTAGTTTGAATCTCTGTTTTTCTATTCCTGCCTAAAAAAGTAATACAGGTTGAATTTTGATTTTGTATCTCACTATCTTGCTGAATTGCTTTCTTGATTTCTCCTCATTTCTCTGTCAAGCGTCATGAAGTTTTGAGGTGGATATTCATCCTGTTTTCAGGTAGACATTTTGGTTTCTTCTAACATTTCTATCTTATTTCCTATCTGTTTTCACTATAAGACTGAATAGTACCAATGGTAGTCAATATCCTTGTCTTGTTTTCTTCACTTTAATAAGAAAGTTGTGTTTCACACATATCTATCTACTGTATGTTTCTGACATAAACAGTTATCAAGATAAGAAAGTATACTTTTATTCCTAATTTGCAAAGACTTAGTTGCCCAATTTTTGTACATGTGTGATGGTAAAGAGTAAATCTAGGGCCTCGCATGTTCTAGCCAAGAATGCTACGTCTGAGCTTCACTTTTAGATCATGGTCTCACAATGCATCCGTTTAGCTAGAAATGTCTCAAGTTTGTCCTTTCGATGGCAGAGTAGCATTGGATGTAAAAGCCACATTTGCTTTATCTATTTATCCATTGATGAGCATAGGAACTGTTTCCAAGATTTAGCTATCATAAATTGTGCCTGCTATAAACAGGGGTGTGCATATGTCACTGGTGTGATGCTTTAACTCTTTTGGGAAGACACCTAGAAAGGGAATAGCTGCATCAAAGGGAACCTCTAGTTGTGTATATATCTACTCTTTTTCTATCACATTTGACAGGTTAGTTGACTAAATCTACTTTTAAAAATTTGTATTTTTTATTTTCTATAAATGATTTCTTGGGTTTTATTTTAAATAAATATTACATTTATTCTAATCTTACTTTTTGACTTGAAAGGTAGGTTCACTTCTTTCCTTCTCTTTTCATTTTTGAACAAAAATCTTCATAAACATGTACAACAGATGTCAGTATGGTAAAATGAGCTTTCCCCTATATTTGACAGTTCCAACAATGATCAATTTATGATCAACCTTCTTTCATCTATATCCCATTCTTTTTCTCCCTTTGATATTATTTTGAAACAAATTGAAAGGGCTGGCCTGATGATAATTCAGCAGACTAAAGCGCCTGCTTAGGCAGAGTGCAGTGGCTGGGGTTTATCACTGGCATGCTTCCAGGGCACGCTGAGATGAGATTGAAACTGGGCATGGTGGCTCACACCTGTAATCCCAGCGCTTGGGAGGCTGAAAACAGGAGAATCACTACGAGTCTGATATACGTAGTGAGACCCTGTAGACCCTGTCCTAAATACAGAAAAAATTACAGATGGTTTTGTTTAGTTTAGTTTGCATGTATTAAAAACTTGAACTGTTTTACAAATATACTGACCTACAATTAAAGATAATGCTTAAATATAATCTAATGTTCAAATTTCCATTGTCTCAGGTTTTTTTTAAAACATTTATTTATTTATTTATTTATTTATTTGTGTGTGTGGCCAGCTCAGCCCACCAGGGGGCGGGCTGGCTGGCATGTGGTGCTGGGGGATTGAACCGTGGTCCCTGGCTTTGCTAAGCTTGTTCTAAGTAGGTGCTTTAGACCACTGAGCCATCTCACCAGCCCCAGTCTCAGGTTTTATTTGGACTAGGATCTAAATAAAGTTCACACATTCTTACTGCTTGATAAATCTTTTAAAAATTTATTTATTTATTTATTTATTTATTTATTGTATTTTATTACAGGGTCTACAGGGTCTCATTACATAGGTCCACTTGTGTTGAGCCTGCCAAGAGCTGGGATTATAGGCATGCACCACCATGCCCAGTCTCAATTGCATTCGCAGTGTGCCCTATGGGTGGGGCCAGCACTGCAGGCCAGGGATCAGACCAGGCTCCTGCATTTACCTAACAGGCGCTTTTAATCCCCTGAGCTATTTGGCTGGCCCTTTGTTTTGTTTTTTGAGACAAAGTATCACTACACAGTTTGGGGGGGTTTGAATTTATTATGTAGTCCAGGATGGCCTTGAACTTTCAGCAATCCTGTCTCAGGCTGCTAAGTAAGCTGGGTTTACAGGTATTCACCACTATGCCTCACTTTTAAATCTTTAATCTATAGATGTCTCCACAATCTTTCCTTACCCAACAAATTCCTGGAATTTATTTCCTGAAAATGCAGGTTGTGATGTAGAATTTCACTGATTCCAGGTACATGTAGATATTGAGTTTCTCTTTTATTTGTATTTCCTACAAACTGATAGTCAGATCTAGATATTTAATTGCATTCAGCATCAGTTTTTTTCTTTTAGTAGCACATATTGTTTGATTATGTCTCTTTTGGTGCTATAACTTATTTATTTTCTTTGTCCTTTTCTGAAAGATGTATTTCAAGCTGCACATTTCTTCTAAGTGCCACCTGTATGCAATCTTATAATTTTGACAAATAGTGTTCTTGCTTTTCACTTCTAAATTGGATGGTACTTGTGTCTCATTTTCTCTTTACTCTTAGGTAGAACGTGCTTCTCTTTCCTTTTGTTAATTTCTAATTTATTAAGTTAAGATCAATGAATGTGTTATTTCTTGAAATTTAGTATGATACTTGGTTGTCTATTGTGTCTCATTGGTATTGCTTCATCTACTTTTTTTTTTAGCCCTCATCTAGTAGTCTTTTTTTTTGTCCCTTATTATAGTAGAAACTATGTACCTTGATCTTATTCATTCCTACCAAATCTAATGTTGTCTTTTAGCAGGGGGTTTTGTCATATATGTTTTTATGTGTGTGGAGGTTCCTAGTCATTGACCACTCACTCTGGCCTAATCATGCTCTGGTTCTACAACCAGTTCCCTTGACCATTGTCACAGGGGTCCTCCCCATTTTTGATTTCACTGAAGTCTGTGGTGCTACTGGAGTTAGTATCGCCATTTTACATAGTTGTCACATGCATTTTTTCTTATGGTAGTCTGATGTATCTGCTTACAGTCTCTCAGGATTTTAGCATAGTTCCTTATGTACCAGTGATGATAACATGTGAAAAGCCTTGTAGAGACTCTAAAATAATTTTACTCAATTATATTGGAGGGTTTTACATGCATGTCTGAATCTTTAGCTTCAAAGCTTCAGTTTCCTCATTTGTACACTGTAGTTATATCTTCTTGCTCATCTGCTTTGAAACTCATCACGTTTAGTATTTGGTGCATTTTTGACAAGAAAATTTTGTCCTGGTTCTTCATCATTTGTTTTATGCTCAAAGTATACTCTACAAACAGTGTCAGTTTCCTCATGACTTGCTACTCTTTCAGTAAAAACATTTTTTGGTTGCTTGTCATGTTTGGTACTTGTTGCACTTCTTGGAACCATTTAACAGTAGTACCGAGGTACCATTCTAGAATGTAGAACTATACCTCTTAGAGTTGTGGGGATTAAGTGAACTCACATTTATGAAATATGTACTATAATGCCTCTTAAATAGTAGCCTCTTTATAATTACTAATTCCCTTCTTTCATGGTTTTTACTTGTTGTGAGTAGTGATTAATGAGGAATATTGGTGCCCTACTAAGGTTTTTGAACAATTGCTCAACTAAGGCTGCTAGGAGCTTGACAAGGTGCTTGGGAACATTTGAGGTAGAGTTAGACAGTGGAAGAGGGTTTCATGGTTGTGGCTTCTGACAGTGGAACTAAATTTTCATTAGTCACCAAATTGCCATTCCCAAATACAAGTCTCCTGTTAGAGGGGATTGCTCTCTCTATCTAGAGGTAGAATGCTGGTATAGTATTTTCAGAGGGTGGCTACAGCCTATCAAAATATCACTACTACTGGGCATGAGGAAAAGGAGGTGTACTCCTGTCAGATTTGGTTTGAGAGGAAAAGATGAAAAATCGTGATTGAGTCCTAGATCGAGTGAAAGATGCCAGTAGCTGAAGGAAAACTCGTAAGAAAATAGGAAATATGAACTTTCATTTACCACATGATGCTGTTTTGGTCAGTAATGGACCACATATATAGTGGCAGTCTCAGAAGATTATATCTCCTAGTGACATCATTCTTATCTTAGTTTGTATAAGCATACTCCATGATGTTTGCAACAATGATGAAATGCCTAAGAATTCCTCAGAAGGTATCCTGTCATTAAGTGACATACAGCTATATATAGGAAGTAAACGGTGGAGGGAAAAGGAATGAGTTTGAATTTGGATATATCAGATTTGGGATGAATATTAGAAATTTCAGGAGAAAATGAGTGATTCAGGACAAGAACTTAAAAGCAACATCGAGGCTAGAGAACATAAGGAATCTATGGATAGGAAGGTTGTTAAGAAAGAATAGATAATGACAGAACCAACACTCTCATTCATGAGAGCGTTCATATCGTAAGCAGTCATTTTATTCACCCTGTCCAGCCTCTGGGCTTGCTGGGCATTGTTACTGGCACTGCCCTCCATCTTTCTCATCAGCTTTGCTCCCATAGTGAGAGACTGAGAAATGCAAGAGGATAGCAATATGTAGAAAATGAAGGGAAGAGTTTCTCTAAAGAAGGGATTGTCATCTGTGTCAAATGCCTCTGTGCACTTACATTAAGATGAAGACTGAGAAAAAGATAGGTAAACTTGTCCGTTGAAGTTGTTGATCTTTGTCAGGGTAATGTAAGAAATTCGAGTAGGTTGCGTCATATTAAAGGGTGAATTTACCATGCTAAATGTTTAGGTGATTATCTTTTCTATTTATTTCCTTATTCTATCTTTTAATAATATATTGTATCTTGTGTTCTAAACTTAACATAAATTGTTTCATAGTATATGTATCTTTTGTGATTTTCCTTAACATTGGATTATTGGTATAAATCCATCAATAAAAATAAAATTGTCTCAAATAGCTTATATTCCTTTTTTAAAAATTCTCTTATTTTTTATTTATTAGCACAAAGAAGGATGGGTCACTGTGTTGCTCTTGCATGGTGGGCTGCCCTCATGCTCAAAGGTGTGCTTCTTTTCCTACTTTTGTACCTGGCCCAAACTTGCTATGTAGAGTCTGTTTCTTTTCCTACTTTTAATAAAACTTGGCTAGTGTTTGTGCTTGTCTTGACCGGTTCTTTGCCCAGGACAGAAAGACTGTCAGAACCACAAGTAGACTAGCACCCTCAAACCTGCTTAGCCAGCCAGGAGTGCAGGTCCTGCTGACCTTTATCTCTCTGTTCTTTTCTTTCCTGTTTTTCATTACTCATTTAAAAAGAAAGGGAAGGGAGGAGGAGGTTGAAGGATATACTCTGGGCTTATCAAGTTGTTTTCCTCATGGGAATCTTTTTAGAATTAAATTGGAATGACCTTCATGTTACATTATTTGGAATGATAGTTGCTGTTGGTTTTGGTAAATGGTATCTGATGCTTTTACTTCCAGAAAGTCTTAAGTACAAATTGTCTGGTTCCTGCAGCAATTTTATTTCATCAAAGCCCTGTTATAAGTATCCTCCTTGTTCTTCTCTTTGGCTTCTAGGCCTCGTAGGTCTATTGATATTTTCCTTTGTGTGCTCTTGGGGCTCACATCTCCCTGCTAGGGTTCCTGAAGTCACAGTGACCTGTCAATAGGGAAAGCATTACGGTTGCTACTAATGAGCCAGTGTTGCTGCAGCAGGCGTGTTAGCCAGCGTGCCAGAGCCTGGAGACATCACAAATGGAAACTCCTTCATCACCTCTTACTCTCTGCATTCAGATCCGTGCTGCAGTCTCACTCTTCTTGGCTGGCCCTGGCACCTGCTTTGCTTACTACCAGGCAATGAACTAAATTTGGGAAAAAGAATATCTTCAGCCTACCATTTTCCCAAAATCCAAATATGTTTTAAAAAAGGATGCTGCCAAACTCCCAAGAAGGCTTGACATAAGATTATTAATTTCTCTTAACTTTCATAAGGATTATTGCCAATTTGATAAGTAAAAAATAATTTCAGTTTTCATTTCTATAGTTATTAGCAAAATTGAATATATTCTTATACTTACAGACCATTTATGTTCCTAATTAAATTAAAGTATATCCCTTTAGTCAGTGGAGGTGCTATAAATTTCTTAAGTTCATCCCATTTTGTGTTGTATTTTGAATATAAAATAGTTTAATTCACTTAAGAGTATGGTCTCAAGGTCCATCCATTTAGGAATAAATGTCTCATGTTTATCCTTTATGGCAGAATAGTACTCCATTATATTAAAATAACCTTTTTTATCTATTCATCAGTTGATGAGCATTTGTGCTGCTTCTAAGATTTTGCTGTTATAAACTGTGCCATTATAAACAAAGGTGTGCATATATTGCATATTAACAAGGGTAAGATGCTCTTAATACTCTTAGAAATGGGGCCGGGGAGATAGCTCAGTAGAATAAGCACTTGCCTGGCACATGCAAGGTCCTGAGTTCAATCCCTGGTACTGCAAAAATAAATAAATAAATAAATAAATAAATAAATAAATAAATAAATAAATTCTTTCAGAAAGGCACTACAAAGGGGAACAGATAAATGACATATCTATTTGTGAACTAAGCAACTGCACTGAAGATAGCAATGTGTAATGGTAGCGTCATGCTTGGAATGCCTGTCATTGTGGACTTCTAAATACGTACTGTCTGTCATGACTACCAATTACTGCCCTACTGTCTCTCAAGTAAATGTTTGTTTTTAAAAAAGGGGTAATAATTGAAAAGAGACAAGAAAAAAATGTCACAGGACTGTCCTGCTATAATGTTATATATGGTTAGATTTCTAAATTTCTGTGTAAAAATATGTAACAGTTTATTATTTTTAAATTTTTTTTTTATTTTTTAAATTATTTTCTTCGTATTCTGTAGGGCCTTAAAGTTTAACATATCAATACTTGATGGAAAATACCTGTTCCATGTTATGCCAAAGATGTTTGATATTCAGACAGATAGTGAGGTTAAGTTCAACTGCCTATGTTGTAGGGTAATAATAATAAGCTTCTCTTCTGGAGGGTTAACAACCTAAGTTTGCAGACCAAAAATTAGAGAAAAAGAAGGGCTGCAAGGACAGCCAACATTTTGGCCCTAGCCTTTCAAGGTCAGTGAGGACTCAGGACATAGGAGAACCTATACTGTACCATCATGCAACTCAGTTGTGTCCCAAATTTTCTGATCAAGGAAATTATGGGGCCACAGAGGAAAGTGATCAATGGTGTAGAGTGTGCCTAAGGAGAGTCACATGGAGAAAAAATATTCTCTCAGGCTTTCACAGAGAGAAAATTGGTCAAGCAATGGCTATGACTCATCTACATGGCTAACACTGACAAAGGATCTACAAAGTGCGGTACAGGGTTTCAGGGTAAGTCCGGAGGGGATTTGACTGGCCTTATCACATACAAAAGTTGTGTTTCTTGTTTTATAGGTCTTGCTTTATCTTGGTCATAACCACCCAGCAGAAAAATATAAAAGCAAAGTATAAAAAGTAAGGCTATATTAATATGCTGAGCTGTAAAAGGCTCAAATCAACAACTTCTGACATTGCCAGTCTTACGGAAAACCCACTACTATTATGACTATTGGACTATATTGGAATATTTTGCTGAATTCACACACTTACAATATTTAAATGACAACGGAATACCCTTCTCTGAGAAAACTAAACAAAAAAGGGGGATACAAATGAACAACCATTTGGTATCTATATATTCAAAATAGTTCAGATAGATATACAGCTGCATTCTCTTAATTCAATGAATACAGAGATTTGTTCTAATAGTGTTTGTGGACAGGATATCATATCTGCATCTTGTACAATGAATAACCACTAAGACAACAATATGCAATGTATTAATTAGTGCAACTGTGCTCGTAATTGGTTTTGAAACTGTCTCATTGCTATTTGTTTCCCAATAAAATTATTTTTAAAAAAGTACAGACAACAATATACTAATGTTGTTTCATTAATTATAATAAATCAGTATTATAATTTACATATATTTATAGTAATAAATACATGTATAAATTATAGTATTTAGTGTAATGTACATTTATATTAATAAAAACTACATATAAAATGTTGAAAAAAGATAAATGACAAATCATTTTATGTGGGAATTTATTTTATTTTTTCAGATTTTTGAGATAGAATGTCGTTATATAGTTTAGGCTGGTCTTGAGCTCACTGTGTAGCTCAGGCTGACCTCAAACTTATGGTAATTGTCCTGCCTCAGCCTCCCCAGTATTGCGATTATAGGCATGTTCCACCACATCTAACACACTCATATTACAAATAAATCTTAATTTAATTAAAAACAAGTCTTCATTTATCCTGAAGCTCAAATTTAATCAGATACCTGTTTTGGAGGAGTGATTTTTATTTTTTTACTTTATATATTTACTTACTTGCTAAATCTGGTAAGCCCCAGTTCAACCTTGGGATTGTGAGATTCATCTGTGCATGTTGTTGTAGTTCATTCACTCTATATAGTATTCCAGTGATGAATACAATAATTTATCCACTTACTGTTTGATGGGCACTTGGCTAATTTTCTTTTGGGGCTTGTTATAAATAGTACTGCTATGAATATTCTCTCACATGTATTTTCACTGAAGGTATGTACTCAGATTCCTTTAATCCTCTCTCCTGTAGCTGCTACCCTTAGAGTTAAGCTCATCAAAAAAAGTTCATAGTGCTTAACAACAGCTGTGACTCTTAGTTTCATTTCTTTAGTAAGATATCACATGCATACATATTAGATTGCATAAATCATGTATATATCATAATAAATAATTACACAGTGAATATCCACATAACCACCACGTAGGCTAGCAAACAAAACACTTACAAAGCCCATATGATCCTTGCCCAGGCTCTGACTGTGCTTTGCTGACCAGGTAACCACTCTACTGATGTCTGTAATGGGGTTCATTGCTTTTCTTGATGACAGTGCCACGTGCATATGTATCTCTAAATAGCATTGGTCTATTGTTAAACTATGTAAATGGAATTATACTGTACACAGTCTTTTAAATCTTGCATCTTCTACTTAACACGGTATGTGAGAGACTCTTCTCACATATAGCTGTAGTTCATTTATTTTTCTTTCTGTACAGTGTTCCAGCACATGATTATGCCAGTAGTTATTCTTCCTACTGCTGATGGATGTTCCAGTTTCTAATTTTTGGCTATTGCCAATAATGCCCATACATGTGAGCATTCTTTTTTATGTATTGTGATACATATGTTTATATACTTTCTAGTATATAAACATTTAAGTCAAATTACTAGGTCACTGGATACCCACACTCTAAATTGTCTTCTAAAAGTGTATCCTAGTACATAACTATTACTCCATCTCCACTTGTGCTGCTCCACCAACACCTTTTTCCAGATTTTTAATTTTTTTCTAATTGAGCGATTGTGGAGTGATAATTCACTGAGGTTTTAATTTTTAGGCAATTGATGGCTGTAGGGTTGATCACCTTCTTATTCGTCTATTTTTTTTTCTTTTTTATAAAATGCCTATTTAGGTCTTCCTTGTGCTTTTTCTATTGAGTGTCTATCTTTTTAAAAACTGTTCTTAAAAAGTAGTTCTTAATATACTGTAGTCATTGCTAATTGTATTTATTGAAAATCTTCATATTCCTATATGCTTTGCAAATATCTTCTCCCTAATCTCTGGCTAGTCTTTTACTCTTTTCATTTGTAGATACTTTATTTTCTGTCTTATTTAAGAAACTCAATACCCCAAGGTATTGAAAAATCTTTTTATTATCAAATGAAAACTTTACAGTCTTGCCTTTCATGTTTAAGCCTTTAAACCTTGCAGAGCTGTGTTTTGGATATGATATGATATGATATGATATGATATGATATGATATATGGTATGATATATGATAAAGGAGTGTAGTTTTATTTTCCCCTGTGAATGCCTATTGTCACTGGTACTATTTAATATTCATCCTTCCCCTACTGATAAAAAGTGCTGTTTTGTTATATATTAAGTACTCCCCAAATAATCTGTTTCTGGGTACTCTATTAAGTAAAAATTTAGCTGGCATAGAGGCACATGGCCAGTGGAGGCAGAGAAGATCCCTTGAACTTAGGCATTCTAGGTCAACCTGGATAACATAGCAGAAACCCCCATTCAAAAAAAAAATCAAAATTTGGTTTTTTAAATCAATATACAGGGACCGGGGAGATGGCTCAGTAGAATAAGCGCTTGCCAAGGGCCTGAGTTCAATTCCTGGTTGCGAAAAAAATATCTATCTACATAGTATCTCTGCTCTGAAGTTCTGCAATGTTTACAAATTGTTTTCCTGTTAGAGGTCATTCTGTTTGTAGGTGGTTTGTATTTTGAGCAGAATTGTATTTTTAAACATTTTACTGAATTATAATAGGTAGAAAAGTATGTCCACCATAAATGTATTGGTTGCTAAATTCCCATAAACAGCAAACCCAAGTAACAGTCTTTTTATTTATCTTTTATTTTTGATTAACATGTATTATTTGTAGATATAAACAGGGTTCAGTTCCCCTGGGATACGGTGTGCACCGATCAAATCCAGCCTCTTTATCTGCCCTCTCCAACACCTATTCATTGCCTTGAAATTGACCTTTTTAGCTTCCACATATGAGAGAAGACACATAGTATCTGTCTTTCTGTGTCTGGCTTATTCACTTAACTTGATGTTCTCCACTTCCATTAATATGTTACCACAGATGACAATTTAATTTTTCTTTATGGCTGAGTAATACTTCATTGTGTATATATGCCACATTTCTTTATCCATTCCTCTATTGGTGGGAACCTAGACTGATTCCAAATCTCAGCTTTTGTGAATAATGCTGCAATAAACTTGGGTGTACAAGTATGTCTTTGGTATGCTGTTTTCATTTCCTTTGGATATATAACTGCAAGTAGGATAGCTAAATAGTATGGTGAATCTTTTTTTTTCAGAAATCTTCATACTGTTCTCCATAGTGTTTGTACTAATGTACATTCCCACCAACACTGTAGAAGGGTACTTTTTCTACATCATTGTTAGCATTTGTTACTTCTTGCTTTTTTGGCAAAGTGACTGGAATAAAATGGAATCTCAGTATCGTTTTCATTTGCATTTCCCTGATGGCTAAAGAGGTTGAGCCTTTTTTCATGTTATGATTGGTCATCTGTACATATTTTGAGAAGTATCTTTTCAGGGTATTTGCCCATTTTGATTGGATTATTGTGTTAAATTTTTTGAATTCTTTATATATTCTGTATATTAATCCTCCGTTAGATGAATAGCTGGCAAAGATTTTCTACCATTCCGTAAGTTATTTCTTTACTTTGTTGTTTTCTTTTTTATGTGTTTAGGACAGGGTCTACAGGGTCTCACTACACAGATAGGACTCATAGTGATCCTCCTGTTTTCAGCCTCCCAAGCACTGAGATTACAGATGCGCAGTCTCACTCGCCATCTCAGTGCGCCTGGGGGCGGAGCTGGCGTGGCACACTAGGGATCAAATCCCAGTCCCATGTGCTTGCCTAAGCAGGTGCTTTAGTCCTCTGAGCTATCTGGCTGGCCCTTGTTTTCTATTCAGAACCTTTTAAATTTGATATAACCCCAGCTGTCAATTCTTGCTTTTGTTTCTTGAGATATTAGAATCCTATTCAAGAAATTATTGTCCATTTCAGTGTCTTCAAATATTTATTCAGCCCCACTTCTTACATTGAGATTTTTTGTCAGGGAGATAGCTCAGTGGCGTAAGTGCCTGTCAGGCACGCATAAGGTTCTGAGCTCCATCCCCAGTGCCAAAAAAAAAAAAAAAAAAAATTACTGATTTTGAGTTGATTTTTTACACTGTGAGAGGTGTATTGTTTCAGTCTTCTGCATGGGGATATCCAGGTTTCCTAGCACCATTTACTTTTTAAAAATATTTTTATTTTAAGGAGGGGAAAAAATCCAAAAACAAGGAAGAATAACAAAGATAGACGCAAAGCAACATACAACAATATAAATGGTATAGAATTTCAAAACAAGAATAGAAAATCGACAGTGGTTATATTACATATTGTTATTATCAATTTTTTTGCTCACATTACCAGATATAGGTATGCAAGATTGATCAAATAACTAAACTAACTCTTTCTTTCAATAAACCTTAATTTTTTTCCTTATCCTTTTTACTTTTTATTTTTAAATTTATTTTAAAGTAAATATAATAATAATAATAATAATAATAATAGATAAGACATTAGAGATGAGTACACATTGAAAACAACAAAATGAAAGGTATTCAACCATGGTTGTGACATTGCGCCCTGCTGTCCTCAGTGTATCAGCATCATTTATTGAAGAAGTTTTTTTCCAAATTATGTTTTTGGCCCCTATGTCCAGAATAAGTTGAAGGTAGCCATGCTTTATTTTATTTTATTTTGAAGAGTATAAACAAAAGGAAAAATAAATAGCAGATGCAAAGACAGAAACAGGGTAGCATACAACGATACATATGTTACAGATCATGGACTTATTTCTGAGAACTATTCTGTTTTATTGGTGTAAATGTCAATTTTTAATGTCCACATGGGAAGATCTGCCACCCTGTCTTTATTACTATGGCTCTGTAGTATGTTTTGAAGTCTAATATTTTTTCTGGTATTGCTCATTTTACTCAGGACCAAGTTGGTTATTTGGGGTGTTTTTTGCTTTCCTAATATTTGGAGGTTTCTTTTCCTACTTCTGTGAAGAACAGTGTTGGTATATTGATGGTGATTGTATTGAGTTGAGCTTTAAGTGGTATTTGAAAATATTATTTTTCCTAATCTGTAAATATGGGAGATCTTTCCATCTTCTAGTGTCTTTGATTTCTCTTACTAGTATTTTATAATTTTCATTGTAGCTGTCTTTCACCTTGGTTAGTGATAGGTTCTGGCCCTAGTATGAATTGCTAAAATCATCATGACGGTCATCTAATATGGCTGAAGCCCTTAAAGCAAAGCCCATCTTCCCAAGACCACCTCCCCCTTCTTCTCCAACTTAACCCAGGACATAATTTGCTTCCACCTTCCCTGCCGTCTCAGGGAAGACCCCCAGTCAGCTCCCTCAGGTATATCTAAGCATCCCCTCCAGACTCCACCCCGGCAGAAGGCCATAAAAGCCTCAGCCTGCCTTTGTTCCAATGGAGAGAATTCCTCATCCTTCCGCACATTCTCTCCGAGTCCTCAAAGAAAATAAAGCCCCTTTCCCTTCTTCCCTTCTTCCTGTTTCTCTGCTGCGCTGAGTACCTGTCAGTTAGGTTTATTCCCAGGTATCTTAATTTTTTGAGGCTACTATGGAAAAGATTGTTTTTCTGATTTTTTTTCCTTAGGAAGTTCACTGTTGGTGTATAGGCAAGCTTATGTTTTGTCTGTCAATTTTGTATCTTTATTTTGCTGAATTTATCAGTTCTAAGAGTTTTTTGGTGAGTATTCAGGTTTTTCTATATAAAGAGTTGCATCACCTATGAACAGGGACAATTTGCCTTTCTTCTTTCCTATTTGTATATCTTTAAATTTTTGTTTGTTAACTTTTTGATATATGAGATATAAAATGTATTTTGGTGATACTGAGGCTTGAACCTAGAACCTTTGCACAGAGCTGCATCCTGGGCCCCTTTTTAAATTTTTATTTTGAAACAGGGCCTCTAAGCCACCTAGTTGCCCAAGCAAGGCACAAACTTGCAATCCTCCTACCTCGGCCTTCTAGGCTGAGGATCCCCCTACTAGGATTCTGCACCATGCCAAGCTCAAATTGACTTTTCTTTTTTTGTTTTTTGGCAGAACGGGGATTGAACTCAGGCCCTTGCTCTTGCCAGGGAAGCGCAAGGGGATTGAACTCAGGCCCTTGCGCTTGCCAGGGAAGCGCTTATTCCACTGAGCCATCTCCCCAGCCCCTCAAATTGACTTTTCAATATTGACTTTCTATCCAGCAATTTGATTCTTTGTGGATTTGCTATCTACTTTACTTACCTGTTAAAACCACTATGTATAAGGTCATGAGGATATTTTAATTAACAGAACTAATTGGTTGTTTTTTAGCAGTCATCTTAAATTGTATGTTTCTGTGGCATTAATACTTGAATATATCTTCTTTGAAACTTTTCTCTTGGTTTGTAAATCATTACTATTCCTGTTATTTCTCTAAAACAAACTATTTCTTTTTAGTCTTTTTGTCTTCTTCCTGTTCACTAGCATAGCTATCATATCCCAGTCACCTTCCCATTTCGGATTGTGTAGCCTCTACCTGCCCTTTCCTCCCCAGCATTCTTATGGAGATGCTCTTGCTTCCAGGGTGTCTGTCCTTGCTGCTTCCTCACATTCCATGCCTTCACCCTGCACATCTGCATAATAGCTTCCTAAGCCTTTGACCTCTCTGAGGTGCTCCATTCCAAATCCCACAGCTCCTTCAAATACCACTTTGTACCTGGTATCTCTCACCTCAATACAAATTTTGAAGTGCAGCATCACTCACTGGTTATTGAATGAAGTCTAAAAACCATAGCCATATTACTATTATTTTTTTTGTGTGTGTGTGAATGTGTGTGTGTGCGTGCAGGGTCTCACTGCACAACTCAGACTTGTAGTGATCCTCCTGTTTTCAGCCTCCTTAGTGCTGGGATTACAAGTGTGTGCCATCATGCCTGCCCTGTGTGCCCGAGGGGGCGGGGCCAGTGTGGCATGTGGTGCCAGGCATCAAATCCTGACCCCTGCACTTGCCTAAGCAAGGGCTTAGTCCGCCGAGCTATCTCACTGGCCCAGCTGTATCATTTCTAATTTGTTTTTTTTTTTTTACTATTACTTTTGTCTCTTAGAAACAAAACAAAAACCCCCAAAACATAGCCAGACTACCCAGGCCCTTTGTGTCCTGGTGTTAACTATTTCTGTGGCCTTATGGCCTTCTTTCACAGCCTTGGTATCCACACTCTGTTTGAGGTATACAGCGCTCATAACATACGTACCTCGTCCTGGTCTCTGAACACTTGCATCACAGCTCACTCTTCTTGCCTAGGTTGTGGTGTAGCCCTTAACCCTACTTTTGCAAGTCAGACTCTACAGCGTAGCCATCACTTAAGGCCAAGCTGATGTCTTTTTAGTTTTTGCTTTTATGTTGTTTTGGGGTTTTTGGATCTCTTCTCTTCTCTTCTCTTCTCTTCTCTTCTCTTCTCTTCTCTTCTTCCTCCCTCTGTGTCTGTCTGTCTCTGTCTCTCTCTCTCTCTCTCTCTCTGATACAGTATCTCACTCTATAGTCCCAGGGTGGCCTTGAACCCATTATGTAGTCCAGGCTGGCCTTGAGCTCACAGCAATCCTCCTGCCTCAGTCTCTCAAGTGCTTGGATCATAAGCAGCACTACCACACTTGATGTCTTGGTTTTCTTTTAATTTTTAATGTATTAAATTTTTTAAAATGTATTTGGTACAGGGTCTCCCTATGCAGCTCAGACTTGTAGTGATCTTCCTGTTTTAGCCTCCCTAGTGCTGGGATTACAGGCATGCACTACCACACTCTGTCTCTGTCTTGGGTTTTTGATGTTGCCTTTTTAAATTATTTCATCTTCTGTTGTATTTTTTTTTCTTCTCTGAAATTCTGTAATACCAGGAGACTTCATTGTTTTCTGGCTACCACATATTTCCAGGTTCATCTCCTGTATCACTTCACCACAAACAAGCATTATACCATTCCATTTTCCATTTATATACACACATTTTTTTTGTTTTACATATCTAGCCCATTATGTCTGAGTGTTTTCTGGTGCTTTCCCCCCTCTCTACTGTCTCAGAATATGGTTTTATTAAGAAGCCCTGCCCCTTCTATGTTTTTATTCTTTTATTTTTTATTTCTTGTAATGCTGAGAAACTGAATCCAGGGTTTTGTGCATGCTAGGCAAACACTCTACCACTGAGTCACACCTCTTCTCTGAGCCCTGTGTGTTTTTAACCTCTCCCTCCATTGGCCTTCTCCTTCAGCATGAAAGCATACTGTTTCTCTCATTTTAGAAGAAACAAAGTCTTCCTCTTATTACTTCACTCTTCTCTCTTTTCTTCTGTTCTTTTCCACCCTTCCATCCTCATCTCATTGAAATGGTCATTGCGGAGACCTACCAATGACCTAAGCAATGAGTTGATTAGGCTCCTTTGAGTCTTCTTCCTTGGCGACTCCACAGTATTTGACACCTTGCCCCTTCTGGATTATCTTATTCCTCCCTTGACTCAGTGACAGTGCTCTTTCCTGATATTTCTCTCACTTTTCTGAGGAATTTGTCTTAGGTTCTTCTTTTATGCATCATTATGTGAAATAGTCCAGGTTCTGTCTTGGAGTTTATAAAATTTTTATTCTTTATGTTCATGCCCATCATCCTGTCACTTCCCTCCTCAAAATTGTTTCAACCCACTTAGATGTATATAACTCTTACCTATATGCTGCTAATCCAAAACCTCTGTCTCTAGCCCATGTCTCATATTTCATTTCAGCCTATAAATGTAGTTGCCTGTGGGAATCTTAACAGATTCTCAGGCACTTTTCATTACATATGTCTAAAACTGAAACTCAGTTCCCCTATTAAGCCTGCATCTCCTTCACTGCAGTGAATAATAATAATAGTAATAATAATAATAACATTTACCAAGCCACTTGGGTCTGAAACTAGGGTAGCATTGTCTGCTCTGCCTTCACTCTGGCTCCTGCCAGAGTTATGCTAGTCGGTAGGACCTGTCAGCCCCCAACTCGCAAATTAGTCTCTTTCACTGCACTGCCACTCTACCTTAGTTCAGGCTCTCATCAATTCTTTGGCTAAAAGCTTTCCAGCAGGTTCCCCTGTCTTTAATCAGGTACTCTTTTTTATCTGTCTGCCAACTGCAGCTGTGGTATCCTTCCAGTACTGTAGAGGCCTGTTTAAAACTCCCCTGGTGCTCAGCGCAGCCTCTGTGCTCTGGGCTGCACACCTCCCCGCCGCCTCCCCCTCTGCTCCCCAGGCCTCCCCCACAGCTGCTCAGCCATACTGAGTGTGCCAAGTTCTCTCTCATTCCTGCATCTGGACACCTGCCTTCTCAGTCTTCACAGGGCAAATTCCATGCTGCCTTTCAGGCCTCAGTCCTCGTTTCAGCCCCCTGAAGAAGCTTTCCCTGACAGCCTGCAGTTCGCCCACTGCAGACCAGGAGCCTTTCGCTTAGTGCTTCTCTGTCTCCTGCCATCCTGTCTGCCCAGCTCTGTATTACAGTTATCTCCTTTCCTACCTGAGTCCGCCCAGAGACAGCAAGCCAGTCGAGGGCGAGAACTGTGTCCCATCCATCTGTGAATCCCTAGGCCCTAGCATGGTGCCTGATGCGCTGTAGGTCTTTCTTCTTTTGGGGCCTGGCAACTCTCAAGTGAACTGGCAATTCATAGTTCAGATGTCACTTGCCCATGAAATGTCTATTCTGGGTCAAGGTTTTTGCATAAACTTGTGCTCCTGTAGTGCTTTTTGCCTAACAATTTTTTGTTGAAAATTTTCAAAAGTACTGCAAATTTGTAATATTTATAGGACCATCCCTACATTTTGCGTCTGGATTCTACCATTAATATTTTGCTGTATTTCCTTTCCTTTATTGCATACCTGTCCATATATCCATTCATTGTAGGACTGCATTGGTCTTGGTATATCCTGGGGAAAACCGCTGCAGGAATGAGGAAAAGATAGACAAGAAGATAAGAGTTGGGTCCGGTGGTGGCCTGTTGCCTGATTGGCAAAGGACCCCCAGAACAACAATAGGGGCATCTGTTTATACCTTTGCAGAGTTAGTATCATGTGACACAAAGTTGCTTAGTGATTAATAGCTGACAGTAATCAGGCAGGATGGTTGGTAGGTTGGCTACTTTAGGCAATGAGGCCTAGTCCTGCTCTCCTCACATGTTTGACCAGTTTCCAGCTTTAGCATCTCCCAACAATTCATCAATCCAAAATATATTTTAAGTAAATTGCATTTAATCATACTTAACTGGCATTTACTATTTGTTTATATTATTAATGTAATATATTTAATGAAATGCACAAATTTTAAGTGTAAATTAATAAGAATTTGACAAATACATTTACCCAAGAGCCTGTAACTCAAATTCTTAATAAGATATAGATTACTTCTGTCTTGTAGTGTTCTTCCTTTCCATTATAATTAGTTTTTTATTTTCCCGTACTAGACTTTAGGTTCCTTGAAGCTAGAGTTCAGTTATTTTCTTGCCACCTGTGCCTAGCACTGTGCCTGGAACACAGGAGGGGTTTAATAACTGTTGGCTAGCTGGTTGAATTAATATCTGCCTGATTTTTTTCTCATCTTCCATATGCAGAATGTTTAATGGCCATTTCGTTTTTAATGTCTTAAATATATCTGACTTCTGTCTTTTTTATTTCTTTTACACTGTTCTATTTCTCAGGGATGTCTCACCAGCACTGTTAAAATACCTTTTTCAGTGATTTCTTTTTCCTAGTAATGCTAGGTATCAAGCCTCATTCCTTGTAGATGCTAGGCAAATACTCTATCATTATGCTAGTCCTGTAGTCTTTTTTTTTTTTTTTGGTGGAATTGGATATTGAACTCAGGCCCTTGCGCTTGCCAGGCAAGCGCTTATTCTACTGAGCCATCGCCCCAGGCCTCCGGCAGTCTTAAAAGATGATTTTTTTCCCAGGTATTCATTTGAATATGTTTGCAGTGCATAGCGATTACATTCCTTATAAGAGTTGGTACATGTACATAACACATCTTAATTTCTTTTCATTCCTTTCCTTTCCTTTCCATCCCATTCCCTTGTCCTCTTTCTCTTGGTTTCTTCCCTTCTGCAAAAGACCTATATTCCTATTTCCTGTTACCTTTTATTTTGCTTTTTTTTTTTCAGGTTTCTCATATAAGAGCAACTATCTTAGTTACTTTTTTCATTGCTGAGACACAGTGCCCAACACCCAAAGTTAAAGAAGGAAAGATTTATTTAGTTTACAATTTGGAGAGGTTTTAGTCCATAAACAGCAGGCCTCAAAGCAGGGTGACATGACAGAGAGGCCACCCTCTGTGGAAGTGGAAGAAAGCAAAAGCAACTAGAACAAATGGGAGGAGCAAGCTTCTTTTCCTCCTTTATATTGACTGTATGTAGGCTACCTGCCCTGGGGTGGATATAGTACTCACACTCCCAATCCAAGCACTGAACAGTTAATGAACCAGAAATAAACTTTAGATTCAACTGCTCCATAAAGCCCCAACCCATGACCCCATGAGGCTTGCAGGGGGGAACATCCAGACTCAAACCACTATAGAAACCTTGTGATATTTAAGCTTGTGTGTCTGATTTACTTCTCTTAACCTTGTGGTCTCAAAGTACATCCATTTTCCTACTGATGACTCAAGTTTATCCTTCTCTGTGGCAGAGTAGTTTTTCTTTATATTCATCTGTTGGTGGACACATAGGCCACTTTTAAGATTTAACTACTATGGGTTGTGTGACTATAAGCATGGATATTTATGTATAATATAATAATTTAATTTTATCTTTTGGGAAGATACCTAGAAGGAAAATAGATTTTTATTTTCACTTTTTTGAGAATCTCTATACTGATTTCTATAATGGATGCCACCAATTTAGAAGAGTTCCTTTTCCCTGTGGTCTCTCCAACATTTGTTAAATAACAAAATTAAATAATTTCTTGATCATACCTAGACTTTTTTCTGGAGTAAGATGAAATCTCAGTGCTGTTTTAATTTGTATTTTTCTAATGGCCAGATGTTGAAATTTTTTTTCATTTATTTATTGGGCAGTTGTACTTTTGAGAAGTATTTGTTCATTTCAGTTGCCCATGTTTTTAACAAAATCTTGGGCTGCAGAGATGGCTCAGTGGAGTAAGCGCTTCCCTGGCAAGCATAAGGGCGAGTTCAATCCCCAGTTCCGCCAAAAAAAAAAAAAAAAAAAATCTTTCATCTGGGGGGAGATCAGTTTTTCTGAGTTCTTTCTATATTCTAGATATTAATCATCTCCAGGAAATAGCTGGGAAAATTTTTCCCCATTCTTTATTCTCTTTACTCTGTTGGTTGTTTCCTTTGATGTGCAGAAACTTTAATTTTCTATGATCCCATTTGTTCAATCTTGCTATTATTTCTTATGCAAATGGTATTCTGTTCAAAAAGTCATTACCTATGCCTGTATCTTTAAGAGTTTTACATATTTTAATTTCCAGCAGATTAAATCTTTCTGTTTAAATATCGTAGTCTTCAATTCATTTTGATTGCAATTTAGTACCTGGAAAGAGAGAGATATGAGTCTTGGTTTAGGCTTCACATGTGGATAGTCAGTTTTTCAAGCACCATTTTTTTTGTTGTTGTTGTTTTACTTTTTTTAAATTTTTATTTTATTTTTTTCCATAATTTTATTGAGAAACAAATAGCAATGAGACAGTTTCAAATCAAATTGGTAGGACAGTTCCAGAGACCATTTTCCCTCCAGCATATATCCTTTGTCAAAGATCAGATAGCTGAAGGTGCCTCGGGTTGTTTCTGAATCCCCTGTTGTGTTCCACTGATCCATATTTCTGCTTTTGTGCCCACTACCATGCTGTTTTTATCACTATAGCTTTATAATAAATAATAATTTAAGAATATAGTATTGTGATACCTCCTGTTTTGCTTTTATTGTCTGGGATTGCTTTTGCTATTCTCTCTCTTGTGCCATATGAATTTTAAGAAATTTTCCTTTCTCTAGTTCAGTGAAGAATACTAATGGTATTTTTATTAGGGTTGCATTAAATGTGTGTCAGTTTTAGAATAGCTATTTTGACAATATTTGTTCTGTCTTTTGAAGAACAAGGAGTATTTTTCCATTTTGTGATACCCTCTTCAACCACCTTTTTCAATGTACTGTAGTTTTCATCTTTCATTTTTTTTTTGTCTATGGTTTTTTAAAATTTTATTTTATTTTTTATTGAGAAATAAATATGAATGAGACAGTTTCACAGCTGATTAATAAGACAGTTTTGATAGTCAATATACTTTACATTGTTATCTTCTTAGTGGTTATCCATAGTACAAGAAGCAGACAGGATATTCTGTCCAAACACTGTTAGTACACCTCTTCTCAGCGAGTTAAGCGAAAGGAGCTGTAAACCTATCCTAACTATTTTGTATATATGAATACAAAATGATCTTTCCTTTTATCCTTTTTTTTGTCCTGTCAGAGGTGAATATTCTATTGGCATCTAAATAGTATAGGTGTTTGAATTCAACTGAACAATCTAACACTGTCTAGCAGTCTATAATATTAGTGGGTTATCCTCAGAAGTTATTGACTTGAGCATTTTACAGCTCATCGTATTAATATGGCTTTACTTTATATACCTCGTTTTTATACTTTTCTGCTGGATGGTTAAGACCAAGATATAGCAAGACCTATATAACAAGAAATGTAACTTTTGTATCTGATAAGGTCAGCCAAGTACTCTCAGGATTTATCCTGTAGCCCTGTACTGTCCTTTGTACATCCTTTTGTCAGTGTCAGACATGTGGATAAGTCATGGCCACTGCTTGACCAATTTGCTCTCTGTGAAAGCTTGAGAAAATGTTTTTTCTCTCCATGTGACTCTCCCCAGGCTCACTTTACATCATCAAACACATTTTCTTGGTTAGGTTAATTCCTAAATATTTAATTTTTCTTGCTGCTATTGTTTTCCTAAATTCTTCCTTGGTGAGTTCATTACTTGTCTAGAGGAATGCTATTTATTTTTATGTGTTGATTTTATATCCTACATTGCTGAGTTTGATGGTTATTAATGTTAGATGTCCTTTGATGCATTTTTTTGAATCTATAGAGAGAATCATGTTATCTACAAATAATGATAATTTGAGTTCTTGCCTGACTACTCTGGCTAATGTTTCAGGTACTATATTAAACAGGAGTAGTAAAAATGGACATCTTTATCTTGGTCCTGATTTTAAGGAAAATATTTCAGCTTTTCTCCATTTATTTTTTATTTATTTGTTTTTCTCCATTTAACATAATGTTGCTAATAAGTTTATCATAAATGGCTTTTATCAGATTGAGATACTGTCTTTCTGTACCTATTTTCTTCAGTTTTTTTTGTCATGAATGGTTGTTGGATTTTGTTCAAGGGCTTTTTCTTGCATATTGAGATGACCATGTGATTTTATCCTTCTGGTTTAATGAATTACATTTATTGTCTTGATTATATTGAACTATCCTTACATCTCTAGGATGAATCCTGTTTGGTCATGATGAGTGATCTTTTTGATGATTGATGATATTGTTTGCAAGCATCTTGTTGAGCATTTATATGTCTAAGGTCACTAAGGATACTGGTCTATGGTTCTCTTTTTGGCTGAGTCCTTGTCGGTTTTTGGTATCAGGGTAGTATTAAGTCCCAGGAATGACTTTAGAAGTATTTCTTCCCCTTTAATTTCATTAAACAATTTGGGCAGGATTGATTTTTTTGTCTTCCCTGAAGTTATGGTAGGATTCATTGGTACATCCATGCAATCCTGGGCTCTTCTCACTTGGCAGGTTTTTTTTTAAATTACTGCTTTAATTTTGTAGCCTGTTACTGAATTATTCAGAAATTTTGTATCTTTTTTGGTTCAGTTTTCAGGAATCCATCCATTTCTTCTGGATTCTCCAATCTGTTGGAGTATAAGTTTCTGAAGTAGTTACTAATAATTTGCATTCTGACAGTGTCCTTTGTATTTTTGCCTTTTTCATTTATAATCCTTTCATTTGAGTCTTTTCAGTCCTTTTAAAGTAAGATTAGTTAAAATTTTTGTCTATTTTGTTCACCCTTTCAAAGAATAAGCTCTTCAATTCTTTGATTCTTTGTATGGTATTTTAGTCTGAGTTTTATTAATTTTTGCTTTCATCTTTTTAATTTCTTTTGTTGTACTAATTTTGGATTTGGATTGTTCTTATTTTCCTAGGACCTTGAGGTGCATCATTAGGTTATTTATTTAAGCTTGCTCTGTTTTTCTGATGTGGGTATTCACAACTATTAACTTCTCTCTTAGAGCTGCTTTTATTGTGTCCCATAGGTTCTGGTCTATTGTACTGACATTATTGTTGGATTCTAGGTACTAATTTCTTCCCTGACCCATTGATTATTTAAAAGTATTGGTTTGATTTCCATTGCTTACATAATGTCTGTGGTTTCTTTTGTCCTTGATTTCTAGTTTTATTGCTCTATTATGTGGTAATATGCACTGGATAATTTTGCATTCATTTAAGAACAATTTATGGGCTAGTATGTGGTCTGTTTTGGAGAAAGTACCATTTGCTGCTGATAATAATGTTTATTGCTGTTGGTTGGAACACTCTGGAAATATCTGTACAGTAAGTGCATTTGTTCAAAGTTTTGGTTCAATTCTGATAATTCTTTGTGGAATTTTTTGTCTAGTCAGTCTATTTGTGATAGTGGGGTATTGAGGTCTCCCACTATAAATGTGCTGATGTTTATCTTTTTTTTTTACTGTTTGTTTTATGAACTTAAGCATTCTAGTGTTCAATGCACATGTTTTATTAATTATAAAACAATAATTAAGAGTAATTATTCTCTTCCTGTTGAGTTGTTCACTTAATTGATATATAGTGACCATCTTTTCATCTTTTGATTTGTTTTGGCTTTTAGTTCACTTTTTCTGAAAACCGTTGAATGTTCTTGCCAGTTTTCAGGGGCCCATTACTTGAAATATTGTTTTCCATCCTTCAAGTTTTAGTCTGTAAATTTCTTTTTAGAATAAACGTCTTTCTGATCAAACCTACCAATATTTCTTTTCATTTGAGAACTGAGACCACTTAAATTGAGATTACTGCTGAAAAGCATTGGCTTATTCCTTTCATTGCATTCATTACCTTTCATTTGTTGCTGCTCTTTTTCCCTGCTGAATGGGTTGCCCTGATTGGTGTATTCATACTATTAGACTTTTTGACATCGTTGACTTCATCTTAGCTAAAATATCTTTGAGAATTTTGTGGAGTGATGGTTTGTTAGCTGTGAATTTCTTAGCTGTGAATTTCTGTACTTTGATATGGAAAGCACTTCTTTCTCTTTCGTTTTAAACAGAACTAAATAGTAATAAAAGTTTCAAAGCAGTCTAGTAGGAAAATAACAAGAATCAACACATTGCATATTGTTATATTCACAGTAGTTGTTCAGAATACAAGATATACATATGAAGCATTGTTCAGAAAATTACTAGTACAAAACTTTCCCCTCAATGAACACAGAGAAACCAATTACATAACTATCTTGTGTATGTATATATTTTTTCCTTTATCTTTCCTTGCTTTCCCCTTTCTCCCATCAGTTTTTCTTTTCCTTTGAGCAGTTTCTAATGCATTAACAATATCTGTTGTACCTTTCGGTTCTTGTTTACTCTTTCATATTCTTACAGTAGTGAAACAATATGATGTTTACATGTGTGGGTCTGATTTGTTTCATTTACAACTATGGTCTTGAGTTGCATCCATTTACCTATGAAAGTCTCAAGTTTAGTTATGACTGAGTAGGACTCTATTATATTTAAAAAACACATATTTTTATCTATTCCTCAGTTGATGGGCAATTGGTCTGTTTCCAAGGTTTAACTGTTACAAATTGTGCTGTTATAAATATGAGTTCACATATATTGATGTGGTATGATGTTTTTAATTCTTCTGGGAAAATACACAGAAGGGGAAGAGCTAGGTCAAATGGGACCTCTAATTCTAGTTTTTTTGTTTGTTTGTTTGTTTGTTTGTTTGTTTTTTCTGGGCGGAACCAGGGATTGAACTCAGGCCCTTGTGCTTGCCAGGGAAGCACTTATTCCACTGAGCCATCTCCCTGGCCCCTCTAATTCTAGTTTTTAAAGAAATCTCCACACTGATTTCCACAGTGATTGCATCACTCTATACTCCCACTAACAGTGGAGAAGGGCTTCTTTTTCCTCACAGCCCTATCAGCATTTCTTATTAGTTCTTGATGTTAGCCATGCTTTTTGGAGTGAGATGGAATCTCAGTGTTGTTTTAATTTGCATCTCTTGGATAACCAATGATAAACATTTTTTCATATATTTATTTGTGGTCTGTATTTCTTCATCTGAGAAGCATTTATTTGGATGCCCACTTTTGGACTGGATCTTTGAATTTTGTGGGCCTGATTTTTTTTCAGTTCTTTATATGTTCTAGATATAAGTCTGAGGGACAATTGGCTGTGATTTTCTCCAACTCTATAGGTTATCTTTTTATTTTATTGGTGATTTCTTTGGTTATTGAAAGTATTTTGAATTAGGTTAAATCCCATTTGTTCATTCATTGTAATATTTCCCTTGAAGTCAGGGATTTGTTTATGAAATCACTGCCTATACCTATGTCTGAGATTTCTACCTATTTTCTCTAACAATAAATTTAGTGTTTCAGTTTAATATTTAGATCTTTGGTCCATTTTGACTTTAGTGCATGGTGATAGACAAGGTCTAGTTTTAGTCTTTGACATGTGGAGAGCCAGTTTTTCCAGCAGTATTTACTGAAGAGACTTTCTTCCAATTTGGCTCCTTTATCACAGAGAAAGTAGGTTAGTGTGTTTGTAATTGCGTCTGCATCTTCTATTCTGTTTCATTGATCATCAGGTTTGTTTTTTTGCCAATACCATGCTTTTATCACAGCTTTGTAGTATAATTTCATTTTAGGGGTTGTGATGCATTACATCTGTATAGCAGTTTTGGGTATATGGCCATTTTCACTATGTTGGTTCTTGTTACAAGACCAAGGGATATCTTTCCATTTTCTGATATCTTTGATCTCTTTTTTTAGGGCACTGTAATTTTCACTGCACACATCTTTTACATGCCTTGTTAGATTGATTCCTAAGTACTTCACTATTTTAGATGCTATTGTGAAGGGTATATGTCCTCTAATTTCTATCTGTGTGAGTTTGTTGCTTGTATACAAGAATGCTATTGGGGGCTGGGGAGATGGCTCAGTGGAATAAGCGCTTCTCTGGCAAGCACAAGGGCCTGAGTTCAATCCCCGGTTCTGAAAAAAAAAAAAAACATAATGCTATTGATTTTTTTGTGTGTGTTTATACACAAATGATTTTTTATTAATTCTGTTGAGAAGTAAATAGCAATGAGACAGTTTCAAAACAGGTTAGTAGGACAGTTACAACAATTAATACATTATATATTGTTGTTTTCATAGTAGTTATTCATAGTACAAGATGCAGACATGATATCCTGTCCAAACACTATTAGAGCAAATCTTCCTTCTCATTGAATTAAGAGGAAGAAACTGTATATCTATCCTATTTTGCATATACAGATACAAAATGGTCCTTAATTTATATCCCCCTTTTTTGCTTAGTTTTTTCAGAGATGGATATTCCATTGTCATTTAAATATTGTAGGTGCATGAATTCATCAAAATAATCCAATATAGTCCAATAGTTCATAATAGTAGTGGGTTATTCATAGGACTGGCAATTTCAGAAATTGTTGACTTCAGCCTCTTACAGATTAGTATTTTAATATGGCTTTACTTTTTTTTTAAGTTGCTGTTTTACTTTTTTTTATATTTCAAAATTTTATTGATAAACAGATAGCAATGAGACAGTTTCAAATCAAATCAGAAGTACAGTTTCAACAAATAACACACTGCATATATTCTTAGTGGTTAATTGCTGTACAAGATGCAGACTTGTGATCCTATTTACAAATACCATTAGAACAAATCATTCTATTCATTAAGAGAATGTAACTATATATCTATCCTAACCACTTTGAATGCACAGATACAAAATGGACATTCATCTGTATACCCTATTTTTCTAAGTTCCGTTAATGAATATTATAGGTGTGTAAACTCAGCAAAATATTCTAAGAGTCCAGTAGACCATAATAGCATTGGGTCTTCTGTTTAATTGGCAATGTCAGAAATTATTGACCTGAGTCCCCCACAGCTCAACATAACAGCATGGCTTTACTTCCTATATTTCGTCTTCATACTTTTCTACCGGATGGTTAAGACCAAGGTAAAGCAGGACCTGTGCAACAAGAGTTGTATGCTATTGATTTTTGAATATTGACTTTTTATCGAGCTACATTACTGAATTTGATTATTAAATCTATTAGTTTTGTCTACATAGAATATAATGTCTTCTACAAATAATGATAATTTAACTTAATGCTTTCCTTTTCTTACTCCTTTTATTTCTTTCTCTTGTCTAATTGCTCTGGCTAATGTTCCCAGAACTATATTAAATAGAAGAGGTAGTAGTGAATGTCCTTGTTTTGTTTCTGATTTTAGAATGAAAGTTTTTGGTTTTTTTGATTCTTTAAGATGATATTAGCTGTTGATTTCTCATAGATGGCATTTATCAGATTAAGACAAAAACCTTCTATCCCAATTTTCTGTAGGGTTTTTACCATGAATGAGTGTTGGCCTTTGTCAAATGCTTTTTCTATTGAGATGATCGTATGATTTTTGTGTTTGGTTCTGTTAATATGGTATAGTACGTTTATAGATTTGCATATGTTGAACCATCCTGATATCCTTGGGATGAATCTAATTTGGTCATAGTGTATAATCTTCTAGATGATTTGCTTATTCTGTTTACCAGTATCTTACTGAGGATTACTTGTGTCTATGTTTATTAGGCTGATTGGCCTGTAGGTTTCTTTTTGGGTTGGATTCTTCTCTGGTTTTGGAATCAGGATACTTGCTCCCAGAAATCATTTGTGGCATTAGCTGTTCTCTAAATTTCTTGTAAGATTCAACAATTTAATCAGTTGGGGCCTAGGCTTTTCTTTGTTGGTAAATTTTAAAGTACATTTCATTGACTGCTATTGGATTGAGTTTTTATATTTTCTTTATTTTAGTTTTGCAATGGGATTGTGTCTAGGGAATCTGTCCATTTCTTCTGTGTTTTGTACCTTATTAAAGGTATAGGTTCTCATAGTAGTATTGATGATCTTCTGAATTTCTCTAAGATTTATTGTGATTTCTCCCTTTGCGTTCTTAATTGCTTGAATTTGTGTTTTTTCTTTCCTCTTTTTGATGAAGTTAGCTAATGGTTTATCAATTTTGTTAATTCTTTCAAAGAACCTACTTTTTGATTCATTGATTTTTTTTGTGTTTTTTTTAAGTCTCAATTGCATTAATTTCTTCACTTTATCATTTCCTTCCTCATATGAACTTTGGGTTTGATTTGTTTTTCTTTTTGTAGAAATTTGAGGTTCAACATGGTTGTTTACTTGAGCTTGTTCTGTTTTCCTGATGTGAGAGTTTATTGCTATAAATTTCCCTTTTTAGACTGCTTTTATTCCATCCCATAAGTTTCTGAATGTTGTGCTGGCATTATCATTTCAAGGTATATACTGTGTAATTTTGTAGTTAATTTCCTCTTTGACACGTTGGTTGTTTAGAAGTGTATTCTTTAATTTCCATGTGTTTGTGTAGTTTTTGTGATTCCTTTTGTCATTGATTTTTCCAGTTTCATTGTGCTCTGGTCACGTAGTATGCAGGGAATGATTTCAGTTTCTTTACATAAACATGTTTTATGGGTTCTTCTGGAGAATGTCCCATGTGCAGCTGAGATGAGTTTGTATTTTGATATTATAGGATGGAAAACTGTAGACATCTACCAAATCCATTTATTCACAGGCTCAGTTTAATTCTGAAATTTCTTTGTTGATTTTTGTCTAGTAGTCTATATTTTCGAGAGTGGGTTATCAAGATCCCCCACTATAGTTTTGCTGGTGCTTATTTGGTTATTTATGTCTGTTAATATTGGTTTTGTGTCATTGGTTGTGCCAGTTGTTAGGGCATATATATTTATGATTGTTATCATTCCTCGAAGTTTTCCCTTGACAAGTATGTAGTGACTTTCCACATCTCTTTTGATCAGTTTTGGTTTAAAGTTTACATTGTCTGCAAATAGGATGGCTACCCCTGCTTTTTTCTTGGTTCCTGTGGCATGGAGAATTGTTTTACATCCTTTGACTTTTAGTGTATGAATTTCTTTTTGAGTTAAATGTGTTTTTTAAATGCAGCATATTGATGGATCTTGATTTTTTGATCCATTCTGTCAGTCTGTTTTAACTGGTGAGTTGAGACCACATTTGTGGTTGTAACTGATATATACTGGCTTATCGTTTTCATGTTATTTTCCTGTTATTGGCTCCCTGTCCTTCTCCTCTATCTAATTATTTGTCCTGCTTAGCACTTTCTTTATGTTGGTGCTTGTGTGTTTGTGTTTTTTTTTTTATTTCTTTCTAGTATATTCTTCAGAGTATTCTGTAGATCTAGTTTGGTGATCATGAATTGTTTTCAGTTGGTCTCTATCATGAAAGTATCTTATTTCTCCATTGATTTTGAAAGATGGTGTTACAGAGTACATCAAGCTGAGTTGAAGATTGTTTGCTTTTAGGGCCTGAAATACCTCATGCCAAGCTCTCCTTGATTTGAGGGTTTGTATTGAAAATTTTCCCTTGATTCTGATTTGCTTCCCTTTATAGGTGATGTGTTTCTTTTCTCTAGTTGCTTTTTTTTTTTTGCAGAACCGGGGATTGAACTCAGGCCCTTGTGCTTACCAGGCAAACGCTTATTCTACTGAGCTATCTCCCTGGCCCCCTCTTCTCTAGTTGCTTTTAATATTTTGTTCTTGTGTAGGATTTCTGGAATCTTGACTATTATATGCCATGGTGTAGATTGATTGTTCAATCAAGTGATTGATTGATTGATTGATTGATTGATTGTCTTTTGGAGATAGAGTCTTGCTGCGCTGTTCAAGCTGGCCTTGAGCTCACTTTGTAGCCCAGGCTGGTCTCGAACTTGCAATAAATCACCTGCCTCAGCCTCCTGAGGTTGTAAATTTATTTTGCTTGTTTTTGGAGTTCCATATGCTTAAATTATTTGTATGTCAAATTCTTTATCCGCAATACCCATCTCTGACAAAACTGAACAAAAAGTGATATAAATAAAGGACAATTTTGTATCTGTATATACAAAATAGTTAGGATAGATATATAACTACTTTCTCTTCAGTAAGAAGAAAGATTTATACTAATAGTGTTTGGACAGGATATCATGTCTGCATCTTGTGCTATGAATGACTACTACAAAGACAACGATATGCAATATATTAATTGTTGTAACTCTCCTATCAACCTGTTTTGGAGCTGTCACATTGCAATTTTTTCTCAATAAAATTAATTTTATATATATATTCTTTATCCACATTCAGGAAGTTTTCTGCCATTATTTCTGTGGAGTTTTTAAATGGCATTTGTGCCATTTCCAGCTTTCTCACTGATTATAATCAATTTTCTTTTGTTCTTTCTTCATTTTGTAACTGTTGAATTGATTTTTTGTGGTACCTCATTACTTTTAAGAAATTTTTCTTTTCCTAGAAACTAGTCACATTCCTGACCTCTAGATCTGATATTCTATCATTGCCTTCATTCAGTCTGTTACATATACTTTCAGTGGAGTTTTTAATCATCTGGATTTCTGTTTGGATCTTTATTGATTCCATTTATTGTTTATTTTGGACATTCATGATTTCCATTATTTTCCTAACCTCTTTTTTAAAAAATCTGTGTTGGCTTAATGTTCATTTTGATTGTCATTTCTTTTTGTACCTTAAATATTTTTTCTCTGGCCTCTTCCATTTGTTTTTTCACTTCTGCTGCTATCTTTTCAGAAACTTCCAGGGACTGGCTTCAAATTTCCTCTCTCTCTTCGTGGTGTGGATTTTTCCTGGTGGGCTGGGTATTTGTGGTTGCTCTTTGCTCCTTCCTGTTATCATTTTCTATTTTTCATTTTATTTTCTGTATTAGTACTTGAGATTCTTATGTTAGGTAGCCTTATCCCTGGTGTTGAGGATTTCCTTAGGTGATGGCTGTTTCTCAAGGTTGTTTTCTAGATATAGTTGATTCTGTCTATCCAAAGAACCTATCTTCCCAGTATGTTAATAATGTGAAATTGCTTTTTGACTTAAGGCTTATTCCTTTGGCACTGGATTGTGGTGATTATGACTCCTTGCCATCTCACTGTTGTCACACAGGGGCAAAAAACTGATTATAAGAGATATGACATCCTGATTTAAATAGTACAGTTTACCCACATGGAAGCCTCATAAAAATCAAGTGAAATAGTTGATGAGAGAGTGGAAGAGGAAGAGTAGGATAATTCAAAGAGAAATTTTAGTGATTTAAATCATGAATAAAGGGAAAAGAAAGTAGAAAGGAAAAGAAAAAGATAGGAAACAAATTTAATCATACACACAGAAAAAAACAACAAACATACAGAAAGGAAAACAAAACAGGACAAAACAGAAGAGAGAAAAGAAAAGGTGAAAAGTACAAACAAGAACAACAACAAAAATGAAGTAAAATTAAACAGCAAAAGAAAACACTAATTTGAAAAAATAAAAGGTCAAAAAAAAAAGAAAACACTAATTGAGCAGACTACCAAGGGGAAAACCCATAAGACAGAGAAAAATAAAAGTAGTGAGATTCCTCTAGTGTCTACAGTTGCCAATTGTATGGTAGGTCCAAGTCTGATCCCAGATTGTGGACTTTAGCCAAGATTCCAGGTGGATTTGTACTGAGTTTCGGCCTGATCTTTGTCTCTCAATTTTGTTGATGGGATTAGTTTTCTGTGGCTGGAGTTCTCAGCCATTTATAAAAGAATAAAGAAAAACAAATATGTAAAAGAAAAAGAAAGAAGGCAGCACCGTATCCTCACTTCTTTTCTTTGTCTTTGTCCCCAAGCACAAACCTGGTTCATTTAACTTACCACCTGTTGGCTTGTATTGTTACTCTGGCATCAGCCTTTTTTTTCCACACCACTAGAGCTGCCTGTGCATCATGTGCACTCTAGCTGGGGTCCTCCTGTGTTGATGGAGTTCCTACTGATCTTTGGTCCCTTAATCCCATCAATGGAGGGAGCAGGGGCCCATCTCGGACCCCTTCCTGCCAGTCACCAAGGCTCTGGGTCAAAGGCAGGAATGGGACCCCATCTCTCATTCTCTTCCTCCCAGTCTCTGCAGCACCAGGTCATTTGAAAAGAACTTATTTCTCCATTAATTTTTTCTTTTGAGACAGGGTCTTGCTATGTACTTCAGGCTAGCCTTGAACTCTCCATATAGCCCAACTGGCCTCAAACTTGGGACAATCCTCCTGCCTCAGCCTTTCAAGTGCTGGGATTACAGGTGTGTGCAGCTACACCTTTTTAAAGATAGTTTTTCAGGATATAATCAGTCTGGGTTGGAAGTTATTTTCTTTTAGGAGTTGAGACTACTGGATTTTTAAGGTTCATGTTGAGAAGTTTGATGCATTTCTAATGGGTTCATCTTCATTAATGATTTATTGGTTTTTTTCTATGAGCTTTTAAGATTCTGTCCTTATGTTGGACTTTTGAGGTTTTGACTGTGATGTTTCTCAGAAAGGTAGTTTTCTGGTAATGGCTATTTGGGGTTCTGTATTCCTCATTTAATGTGTATGCTTATTTTTTTCCCTTTATTTGCAGTTTTCTGCTATTATTCCTGTAAACATTTGTTATATTATACCATTTGTGGTGTCATCGACTTTTCACTAATTCAAATTAATTTTAAATTACTGTTCTTTGCCTCATCTAACATCTATTGGATTCAGTTTTTATGTTCTCTTGGTTTTCTAAGGCATTTCTGAGTAATTTGTCACTGATATAACACTTCTCTTACGTTTCTGATACTCTATCCTCACATTGATCACTTTTGCTGCCAATACTTTGAATAAAATAATCTCCTGAATTTCTTCTGTTCGGTGTCTTTTCATGTATTCTTTGCTAAACTAGTCGTTTGTGTTTTGTTTAGCTCAGCTAGCTTTTCATTAGTGTCTTCTGTAAACACACTGATTATTAAATGCATAATCTATTTAATTGTATCTTCCTTGAGGTCACCAAATATGTTGTTAGTGTTTTTTAATCTCCTTTGTTATTTTGAATAGTTCACCTATGTGGCTTTTGATTTCTTCCCCTTTGATCCCCAATGGATCAACTCTGGGAATGTTGTAAATTTTGGGACGCATGGTGTTGCCCTGTCTTCTTGTGTTTCTTTTTTGTGTGGTGAGGTTTTCAAGGTGATTATAGTGGAAATATTTTGTTACTTTAGTTAGTACCTGCTTTCTACTGATACATGCTAATATGGCTACTCATAGGCCATTCCTTCTATCCCAAGATTCAATGATCTCTGTTAATTTGGATGTGGAGAATGTATTGTAACTGGCCCAGCACCCAGTTATCCAGAAATGGATGTCTGGATTATTAATGACTCCAGGTCATCCAGATGAAACCAATTAATAGTAACACGTATGCCATCCTGACAATAGCAACACAATCAACAACTCTAATGGCATCAAAGATAAACTGGACATTGACATATATTAAGAACCAATAATATATCACCCTTTACCATATGAAAGAAATCTGTAATTATTGTATAAACACTAAGACAACCCCAGTATTGACATACCAGAAATATCTACTGAGTGCAACCACTGTACAGCCACTAACAGTAGAAAAGTGTTTAATAGTAACTGTGTCAAGTTAATTCTGTGAAGATTAGTCAAATGTAATGATTTTTTTTTCAGAAGGGGTGGGGAATGAAAGAATGAAACAAGTAAAATTTGAAAATTAAGAAGTGAAAAACCAGAAGAAGAGAAAAGGGAGATAAAATATTAAGCAAAAGGAAATAAATAGAATTAGACAAAGATAATAGAAAAGAACGAGCAAGAAAAAAGGAAAAAACCCAGATCTCAAAAAAAATCAATGAAGAAACAAATTGAGTCAAAAAGGATCTTCTGTGTATTTAAGTGAGTAGTTTCCTTCTAGGATCTGCACTCTTGGAATCAACAAGTTATGGTTTTGTCTACCTACCTTTACAGCCTCTGTTCCAGAGATCCCTCCTTGCTCAACTTGGTAGATAGGGAAATCAACATCTAGCTGGATATAGGTAGTAAGTCAGAGCATTCAAGCAGACTTTTTAATGTTAGGCCTTTTAGGTTCAGACTAGTCTGAAAGCCACACAAGGTGTGGCTACTCACTAATTAGGGTGGGCTCTATGTCCTTAGCATGCTGAGCTTAAACCTCTCAGGGGAATCTAGTGCAGCTCACATCCTCTCTAGTGACTGTTTCTGCCCTAGTCACTTTGATAAGGCAACACTGGCAGCCTTACAGTACAGTTGTTCAGTAGTTGTTTTCTGGCTCTGCCTTAAACAATTAACCTCTTCCCCAAATGGCTCCCAATGAAACCCTCTCCTGTGTGGCAAGGGCAGGGCTGAGTTTCTTCAACTCTAGCCCACCATGGAAAAGGAGCCACTTTTATCATAAAATCTAATGCAGTTTTTATAGTTTATAATAATCGTGTGCTTTTCTTGGGCTAGCACTGCCTGTTTTAGTGTTTCTCTCCACACCTCCTGGCCCTCTGGGCTTATCTTCTCCCTCTGCAGTTGGCTGCATTCATGATTGGGTCAGTTGATTGGTTGCTGACTTTGCTGCCCTGTTGCAAGAGGAAAAAATTGCAGTGTGCTCAGAGTTTGCCAGTAGCTGCATCTAGGGCTCAGCATCCATGGGCTGGGCCAAACACAGCTCTGACAAGTTTCAGGGTCCTTGGGTCTCCAGGCCTCATCCTTGGAGGCTGAGGTTTCCTTTGGAAATAGTTGGCTTCCTTCCTGCCTGCCACCATGTTTTGCTACTCATGTCCGGATGATTTGTTAAATAATCTTTTATTTTTCAATTATTTGTTTGTTTGTTTGTGTGTGTGTTTGTTTGATACAAGGTCTTGCTATGCAGATCAGACTCATAGTGATCCTCTTGTCTCAGCACTGGGACCCAAAGACCCTCCCAGTGCTGGGATTACAGGCATGCACCACCACGCCCAGTTTCAGTGGTGGGTACCATGCGGGGCCAGGACAGCAAACAGTACCAAGGATCGAACCTGGGTCCTTGTGCTTGCCAGGCAGATGTTTAGACTGCTGAGCTATCTCCCCAGCCTCTATCTTCCCGGCCTGTTAAATAAGCTTTTTTACTTGCATCTGCCTTTCAAATAACTACCAAAGTAGCATTTTTAAAGTCCATACTGCAAATAACTGCTAGGAAGGCAGTATGCAATGTGTTAATTATTGGAACTGTCCTACCAATTTGATTTGAAACTGTCTTATTGCTATTTATTTCTCAATAAAATTATGGAAAAAATAAAGTCCATACATGACTGTGTTTATCTTCTCTTTATAACCTTTCATTTATTCTTTTCAACTATAACAAATTTTTGCCTGCTTTTTTTTTTTTTAAAGAACTGGTGTTTAAATGAAACCTTGTAAGAAGTTCAACATTTGTAATAGACAAAACAAATTTTTAGATTCATGTAAATTATTACATGAATATTACAACTATTTTACATTGTATATTTATATTAACTTGCATATCAATTTTTTTTAATGTATTTAGTACAGAGTCTACAGGGTCTCACTACACAGATTGTTCTCATAGTGATCCTCCTGTTTTCAGCCTCCCAAGCACTGGAATTACAGGTGTGTGCCACCATGCCCAGTCTGTTACCATCTCAAGGCACCCTAGGAGCAGGGCTGGTACAGCACACGGTGGGCGGGGGGGCTCCCATGCCTGCCTAAAGGTGCTTTAGTCTGCTGAGATATCTGGCTGGCCCTGCATATCAAATTTTTTGATGATTAAAAATGTAGTATATCCAACAAAGGAACTTGTATCTAGAATGAATGAATTCCCAAAAGTTAAAAACAATCCCACTAGAAATGACCCAAAAGACATAAACAGAAGAGCATATATGGGTGATGATAAGCACATACAAAGATATTTAACATCCTTACTCATTAAGGAACTATAAATTAAAACAATAATAAGCTATAACTACATACCTCAGAATAGCTAAAAGGAAAACTGGTACCAATATCAAATGCTGGCAAGGATGTACATGGGCATGTAAAATGTATGCACACTCTGGAAGATAGTCCATCAGTTTGTCATAAACTAAATGTGTGCTTTCTGTGTGGCCAAACAATTGCATTATTGGGCATTTGTTCCAGAGGAACCTGAATAGGTGTGTTCACAGCCACTCTATTCCTAATAGCCCAAAACTGGAAAGAACCCAAATGTCCTAAATACATGAAAGGTTTGTCAGAGTGGCACATCTATGCCATTGAATACTTTCAGCAGTAAAATGGAATGAGTTATTATTGATATATATAGTATCTTCTATGGATTATCATGTGGACTAAAACACATCAATTGAAAGTTTATAAACTGTATAATGTGGTTATATACATTTTTCTACTTTAACAATTTTTATTTCACATATAATAAAATTCATCCTTTTTTTCTTTTTTCTTTTTTTAAATGCATTTGGTTGTTGCAGGGTCCCACTATGCAACTCAGACTCTTGGTAATCCTCCTGCTTTCGGCCTCCCCAGTGCTGGGATTCTAGGCGTGTGCCACTACACCCGGACTCTGGCTGGCTTAGCCTGCCCTGGGGGCTTGCACTACATGTGGGGCTGGGGATCGAACTGTGGTCCCTGCGCTTGCATAAGCTTGTCTAAGTAGGTGATTTAGTCCACTGAGCTCTCACCAGCCCGGGTTTTGGTTGATTTGAGACAGGGTCTCGCTCAGTAGTTTAAACTGTCCTTGAACTTACTATGTGGTCCAGACTGGCCTCGAACTCACAGCAAACATCCTGCCTTAGTGTCCCGAGTGCTGACATTATAAGTGTGCACCACCATATCTGGCCCATCTTTATTCTGATTTAGAGTTCTATAAGTTGTCATACATGTATAGAATCACATGGTCAGCAGTATAAGAATATAACAATCTTTTTATTCCAAACAACTTTTGTCCTAGTCCTTTGGAACCATAGCTTTTCCCCAACTCTAACCTCTGGCAAACACTTGTTCATATTCTATAACTATAGAATTCTTGAAACAATAAAATTATACAAGAGATTAGATAAACACTTTCCTGGCTTTAGGTACAGAGTTGTGAGAAAGTTGGGCCAATGAAAGGTAGCCCAAGAGGCTGAGGCGATAGGATCATTCTGTATCTTAATTTTGGAGGTTGGTAGATGAAGCCATACAGGAACATAATTACATGAACTACTCATATGCCTACACTAAGTATATGTAAAAGTGGTGAGAGCTGAGGAAGTTCTGTGGATTGTACCCATATCCGTTTTTCTGTTTTGATATTGTCCTATAGCTGGACAACATATTACCATTAGGGAAGACTGGGCGAGGACTGCACAAGACCTTCTTGAGCACTTTTTGGAAACTTCCTGAGAATCCATAATTATTTCAAAATAAAAATTAAATGCAGTATAATGAAGATGATTATTTCCTTAAGTCTCTAGCCTATATCTCCAGTCTCTGCATAAATACTCTGAATACTTTCTCTTTTTTTCATCTTAATTATATACTTTAGATCTAGCCTACATCTCCAGTCTCTGCATAAATACTCTGAATACTTTCTCTTTTTTTCTTCTTAATTATATACTTTAGAGATTGTACCATATCAACACATACAGGTATACTGGTGTTCTTTTTATGGCTGTATATTTATTCTGTGCATTTACCATTGCATTTATTATACCATCTTGTTCTGATGAATTGTAGGTTGGTTCTAGACTTTTGCTATTTCAAGTAAGGGTCCAGTGAAGATTGTTAATTTTAGTATATTACATGATAGGAATTAAATAGTTCACTTTACAATATCAAGATTATCTTAGCTGGGCCTGGTGGTATATACCTGTAATCCCAGCACTCCAGAAGCAGGAAAATTGCCCTGAGTTCAAGGCCAACCTAAAGTACATAGTAAGACTCTGTCTCAAAAACTTTTTTTTAAAAAAAGATTGTCATTAAACTGGTACAGGAACTGAATGAGAAATTGTAGGACATTCAAGTTCTAAATCGGATTACTAACAATATCTTTCATAATTTATATTATGTAATAACTATAGCTGTCTCATAGGACTTGCCCATAGCTTACAAGAAACACTGAACCATCCTTGATAACATCCCATCTTGACATGTGGCATTTCATACAACTGACTGTACAACAGTGATAAGTATATGGATGAAGGAACTGCCTCCAAGACAACAGAAAAAGTAGTTAATCTTGATGTACATAAGTTGTGCATTGGCAATGTGTTCACATTTGATAATATAGCACCTTAGAGTGAGCTATTTATATGTAGTTTTAAAATAGCTAAATAACTTTAATAGAGGTAATATTATAGAACATATTAATGCCAGTGGACTATATGCAGACCATTGCCTACTTATGATGGTTCTACTTCATGATTTTTCAACTTTACATTGGTGCAAAAGCAATACACATTCAATAGAAAGCATAACTGAATTTTGAATTTTGACCTTTTCCCTGGCTAGCAGTAGATGTGGTATGATACGCTCTGGTGGTGTTTGGCAGCAGTAGTGAGTTACAGCTCGCACTCAGCCCCAAGATCATGAGGGGAAGCAACTGCGACTATCAGTAGTTTACTGTGCCACTAAAGCTATCATGTTTATTAGTGTAGGTGTGTGCTGAGTATGTTTCCCACTTGTGATATTTTCAATTTAGGATGAACTTAACATGACAACCCCATCATAAGTCAAGGAGCATCTTTGCCTGAAGTGGCAAACTTTTAAGTCATGAATATTTTACTACAATAAAAAATGATATTTTAGAAAAATCCCAAATACATACAGTTTTGGAAATACAATTTGAAAATTTCTGTCCTATATGATAAATACAAATACCTGCATGACATATAAGGCCCTCTATGATCTGTCTCTCACTGGCATTTGGCCACACTGTCATTTTACATCTCATCTCGTAACTTACACTGGAGTTCCTAAATGTATATGTTTTTCTCATAAACGTCCTCTGCAGGTATAATTTCTTTTGTCTGGAATGCCTTTATATTCTGCTTTCCTACCTTTATATCTTCCATTGATATTGTCTTTCATGATTCAACTCAAATGTCTCTTGTGTTCTTTTTTTATTAATTTTAGTGAGAAACAAATAGCAATGAGACAGTTTCAAAACAGGTTAGTAGGACAATTTCAATAATTAATACACTGAATATTGTTGTCTTCATAGTGGTTATTCATAGTACAAGATGCAGACATGATATCCTGTCCCAAAACTATTACTATAAATCTTTCTTCTCACTGAATTAAGAGAAAGTAGCTGTATATTTATCTTGACTATTTTGTGTGTGTGTGTGTGTGTGTGTGTGTGTGTGTATCACTACAAAATGGTCCTTCATTTATATCCCCCTTTTTTGTTTAGTTTTGTCCAAGATGGGTATTCCATTGACATTTATGACAACACTTATTTTATTTTACTTTTTTTTTCAGAGCTGGGGATTGAACTCAGGCCTTTGCACTTGCCAGGCAAGCACTTACTCAACTGAGTTATCTCCCTGGCCCCTTTATTTTACTTTTTGAGAGCGCATTTTAGCAGTGTATGACTGCACCTTAACATCCTATTTACAATTATTTGTTTGTGACCATCTCTCCTTTTAGACTATGTATTTCTTGTTTTAAGTTTTTACATTTTATTTTAAAGAAAATAGAAAAATAATAGATAAGACATTAGGAATGATATACAATTTCAAAACAAATTTTGAAAAAAAACAAGATGAGAGGTATTAAAAAGTGGTTTACTCAGCTATAAAGAATGATAAACTTGAGACTTTTATAGGTAAATGGATACAACTAGAGGCTATAGCAATAAGTGAAGTAATTCAGACCACCATGTGTAAACATCATATTGTCTCCCTAGTGTGAGAACCTGAAAGAATATATAAAATCTGAACGGTACACTAGATATAGTAAATATAGTAAAAGGAAAAAGAAACTGAGCAAAAGGAATAAACAATTGGCATGAGGGAAAGGAGAAAAGAAAAGGCAAAAAATGAAGGGAATGAAAATCATATATATATATATATATATATATATATATATATCACATACAGGATAGCTGATTGTATTAATTTCTGTTGGGTTTTTTTGAAGGTAGCAGTTAATGCTTAAAATTTTTACTTTGACCACTTTTACATGCTTATATCTGGTAATCTGAGCAACTGAAGATAGGACTTCCTGCTTATGAATGGTGTTGCGTTTAGGAAGCTCACTGCATGGAAGGTCACACTACAGTGTGTTGGCAGTTAGCTGCTGGAGAGAGGTCTTGGCAACTGCAGCAAGGCTTGAATACCTGCATTCTTGTTATTATTTAATCTTCCAAGGCTTTAACTTTCCATAAAAACTGTAGTACCAGAATATGCATTTGTACATGCATGTGTACACACACACACACACACACGCACACACACACACATGCACGCGGATTGGGAGGGTCCCCAGGACTGGAAACTACACTGAAGACAACAATGTGCAATAGACTATTCCTTGAGAGCAGAGATTGTGACTACTCATCTTTTTGTATTTCTAATACCGTGCTAATATAGTACCTAGAATTATACCTATTCACTAAATGTTCAGTGAATAAAGAACTTAGATGTGTGGGGTGAGAGAAGTGGAAGAGTCCAGGGTGAATTAGAGTTACTGAGTGAGTGACAGGTTAGACAGTAAGACAATGAAAAGAAAGTATTCTTGAAGTAGAATACATTTTCAGTGAAGGGTGATTTGTTCTGTTGAGTGTTTTTATTTTTTATTTTTTGTATTTTTAGGGAAAGGTCTACAGGGTGTTCAGGGTCTCACTACTAGATCGGACTCGTAGTGGTTCTCCTGCTTACAGCCTCACAAGAGCTGGATTACAGGCTCGTGCCACCACACCCAGTCTCTATTGCCATCTCAGCACGACCTGGGGATGGGGCCAGCACAGCAGGCCTGGGGATGGAACCCCCAGCCCCTGTGCCTGTTTGCAGGTGCCTTAATCTGTTGAGCTATTTGGCTGGCCCTGTTGAGTTGTTTTTAAACAGTGTCCTAGCACAATGGAGGTATTCAGTTAACAGTCATAATACAGGTTTGGACATCAGGAAAGAAGTCTGGTTCGAACTGGATGTGGCAGCGTATGGCTGTTTATTGGACCTCTAAGTATAGATGAAGTAACACAAGGCAAGTATATATTAATAATTTGAGATAGTTCCAAGACAATAGCAACATTTAATGGCACATAGAATATTGCACAAAGTAGATGGGGAATGATTGAGAATGGGGGATACAGTAGTTGCATGGTTCTAGAGAGAAAAATTGAGAGTTCAAGAACTCCATATAATTTTTTTTATGAACCTCCCTGTGGGCCCCAAGTATCCTCCTTCCATGCTAGCTCTGAGTAAGCAAATTAGCTCATTTCTCCATGTGTGTAGATTAACGATTGAGACCACAAACTTAGGAGCTGTACTACTTACATTTGAATCCTGACTCTGCCACATGTTGGTTGTGTGATCTTTGGCAAGTGACCTAATCTCTTTAAGGCTCAACTTTCCTCATATATATATACATATAATCTACGTGCTTTTTATAAGTTTACTAACATGAGTCAATGAGTAATAGATACTTCCAGAATATTGTCCTACAGCCATCAGGGATGCATGAATGTCATTTCCTTGCATTTCTGGTTTGTGCTTTCAGATGCTTTTGAGTCAAGAAAAGCCAAGAGAAGTTTCTCTGAACTGTCATTAGATGTTTTTTTGTAATAGTAAAACTCAAAGATGATACAGAATTCTTTTTTTTTTTTCTTGCGGAACCAGGGATTGAACTCAGACCCTTGTGCTTGCCAGGGAAGCGCTTATTCCACTGAGCCATCTCCCCGGCCCTAGAATTCTTAATCATAAATTAATTAGATCTAAATTGATTCTCCCACCTACACTGTCTACTTTTGTTGACAGTTTTGAGTGGGAGTGATACCTATGTAAAATTCTACATTATGGTAAAACCTCTTTTCTGAACTTCAGCCTACATTTGTATTTGAAAATTATCAGATTGAAATATAAGAATTTGGCTATTTTAAAATTATCATTTTATGTAAGAAAATACTTCTTTTAAAATTTTTTAATCTTTCATTTATTTGTTTTGGTACAGGATCTTGCTATGCAATTCAGGCTCATAGTAATCCTCTTGTCTCAGCCTCCCCAGCTTGAACCCAGGTCCTTGCACTTGTCAGGCAGGAGCTTAGACTGCGGAGCTATCTCCCCAACTCTAGGAAAATATACTTCTGCCGAGTACTTTATAGCTCCTCAAGTTAGATTTAGGAATAACGGCATTGGTCTTGACTGAGTTGAGATTCTTTTGGGGGAACTTATTCCACATATAAAAATAATTTCTTTGATCGGTCTTCTAATGTGAAAATTTTAGTTTGTATTGAATTCCCTTATACTTATTCAGTAAACACTGAGTTTTTAGTGTATGGTAGATTCTTTACTCTAAAGTAATTCCACCTGTTAGAACTATGTTATCCTCTTACAATTGCTTGTTTGCTTTTAGAACATTAACAACCAGGTTATTTTCTTGGCTATTAGTCTCTACGTCACCTTTTCTTTGTAAATTTTCATGCCCTTTTAGGGAGCTACATATAGCTTTCAGTACTACTTTGCCACAATTTTTATTTCATACATTCCATTTATTTTATTTTGAGACGAAATCTAACCAAGTCATCAAGTTGCCCCAGCTAGATTCAAACTTGGCAGTTCTCCTGTCTCAGCCTCGTGAATAGTTAGGATTCCAGACTTTGCACCACCATGCCAGCTATAATTATATTTCTTGAAAGCTTTCTCTGCTTTTGCAATTTTTTTTTTAGATTTTTTTTGGCCTTAGGATCTTTACTATTTTTTTTTTTTCATCTGAAGTTTGAAGATTGTTTTCTTAAAGTCTAGAGTACTGAAGTTCATGTTCCTTGTTCCCTTACAACTAGGTTTCCATTATTTTAATCCTGTACTCATTTATTACTTATGTGTCACCTTGAAAGCCAAACATTCCTTTTTCACTTACAGTATTCTTTGGTTGAAGAAATTGCTATCCAAGCAGATAAGGGATTTATCAGGTGCTTAGCTTTCACCTTCATAAGACTTAGAAAATATCCAAATTACTCAAAATTTGCCACTCTGTTAATAATAATTTCCATGTAGGACTGAGTATGTGGCTTAGCCAGAGTGTCTGCCTAGCATGTGTAAGGCTTTTGTTTCATTCTCCAGCACGGAGTGCATAAATATATAACATGCAGATAGCACATTTGATTTTTATCGCAGTCCTATGAAAATAGATTTTGCCATTATTCTGTTGGATTTTAAAAGTTTCATTTGCTTGTCCAACATCACACATATGGTTAAGTGCCAAAAGCAGCCTTTGAACTAAGATTCTGTTCCCTAATCCATATACCATTATACACTGTCAGTTGTTGCCTTTGGAACTTGTGTGATCCATTTCAGTAACAGGTCATTCCCTTTCTCTCTGACCAGGCATACCGTATATATATTATTATAATTTTTTCACCCTAATTCACTTAACCATTCTAGCAACCTTAGGCTCATACATATTTTCTTCACATACAAAGCAAAGCCTCTCATCTGTGGCACTACTGACATTTTGCGTCAAATAATTGGTTGGAAGGGAGCTACCCTGTGCATTACAGGACATTTAGCAGTGCCCTTGGCTGCTCACTAGCTGCCAATACCGCATGTTTTGCCATCAAGTTGTGACAACCAGATGTCTCTAGATATTGTCAAATGTTCCCTAGAAAGCAAAATTGCCCCTGGTTGAGAGCCAGAGGCATGTAGAGCTTCCCTCCAATCTAGCTTTTCTCTCTTGCTACAAATGTATCTCTTTTCCAGTTGTGAAATCCATTGTAATGTGTCTCCATGGTAGCTTTGAAGTTGTATTTCCCTTTTCATGTGAAAACCTGTCCTTTCTTTGTTGCCATGTTGAACAAATACCCAATGGAATGGAAAGTATTCTTGACTCTCCTTGCTCTATCAATTTTAAAGTGAAAAGAGCCGGTCATATTATTTTTATAGGCATTTTACTCTGTTACCATCCTTGATCAGAAATTTTAAGTCTCTACAGGCATTTTTTATTTTTGTCAAGAATTTATCATTCTAATGACTTAACGGAAAGCAAATCCTATTTCATGATGATTTCTTTCTAGTGAGTTATCGACATCCCTGAGGTCCTTTGTATTACAAAGCCTCAACTCTGATTTTGAAGAAGAAAAATGTAGTAGTGCCTACTTTATCCATAAGTCTGTGATCTTTGTATCTATTGATGGCAAGCCTTTTAGAGCGTTCGCTGATATAAACAACCCTCCTTGGCACGTGTGCCATACATTTGTCACTACTTGCTTAGACCATACAAGCCATTGATTCTTTTCAGGATTCACCTGGAAATTTGTTGTGTTTTTATGTAAAATTATAGATAGGAGTTTTGTTCCGCATCTTTGAAAAAATACCACCAATCTCTTTGTTTTATCAAGATAGGATTTGGGCCAATAAGGTGGCACAATGTTCTGTTAGGCTAAAAAAGGAAAGGAAAGAAATAATATAAGGATTACTATAGGTATTGGTAAGCAAATTTGATGAATCTCAACAGGTTCTTTTTCCTGGGCGGGATAAATAACTCTGCAAAATAATATCTCCTCCAATTGGCTAAAAAAGGAAAAGAGAGGCCGGGGAGATGGCTCAGTAGAATAAGCGCTTGCCTGTCAAGCGCCAAGGGCCTGAGTTCAATCCCCAGTTCTGCAAAAAAAGGAAAAGAAAGGGATGGCTGCTTAAGGAAATTGTTTTTGTTTTAGATTGGTAAGATTTAAGCTTGTGTGTAGGCTGAAAACAAAGAATTTGTGAAGAGAATTTAAATTTAAGATCTAAAAGGGAGGAGGAAAGATCAGAGGATCCAGAGTCCCAGAAAAAAAGAAGGGAAAAGAAACATGGGCAGAGGCGTAAATGATGGGGCCTTGAGAATAATGGCAGCTGTTTCTTCTGAAGTAAGGGAAAGGAGAAAGGAACGAGTAACAGCAAAGTAATGCATGTGAGGTGAGAAGGACAATTAGGATGCACTGGGGGAAAACTTTAATTTCCGTAAAGTATGTGATGAAATCATCTACTAATAGAGAATGGAGGTACATTTACAGTCTTGAAAATGATTAGTATTTAAAATAGCTGACATGATAAGTTAGATTCAATTGATCAAATAAGGATGAAGAAAGGATTGATTACCCAAAAGCAGGAGTCCAGTAAGTGTTTGGGAAAACAAAACTGAAATGATCAGATATGGGGTTTGGCAGAAATGGTTTGACTCCTGAGAGAGACTGATCTGAGAGTATTAAAAATCAGTAAATTGATAGTCATATTTATAAGGGTGAAGAACAGGACCCATGAAAGATGCCATTAGAAAGGAAATTGGAGTTGTGATCTTATAAATCTACTTGTTTCAAATTATAAGGGCGTTTAAAGTATGGCTGAATAAGCAAAATGTAGAATAGAAGTAACAAAAAGATACCTTTTTTTCTTATTCCATTTCTGCTACTTTAAAAAAATTCTTCAGGTTGGATAATTTGCAAACAGTAGAAATCCATTTCTCAATTCTGGAAGCTTAGAAGTCCAAGGTCACAACACTAACAGAATTGGTATCTGGTGAGGACAACTTCTCAATGTGTCCTTAAAAAGAGTAGGTAGGGAAAAAAGAAATGAGTGTTGTCCTCACACGACAGAAGGAAATAAAGACCAAGCTAGTTTCCTTTAGCCCTTTTAAAAGGTATTAAGCCCACCTATCAAGGCAGAAACTTCAGGACCTAATCACTTCTAAAGGTCTTACCTCCTAATACTGTTGCACTAGAGATGAAATTTCAATATGAATCAGGGAAAAGGATGCATACATTCAACTATAGCATCATTATTTATCATTTAATATTGTTTTATATATAGTATCTTAATTCCCACGATAACCCAATATGGTGGTTATATTTGCCTTGTTTTATGTGGCACTTGCCAAAGATCTATGTCTAGTCATTGACAGAACTAGGATTAGAACCTAGGGCTAACTCCAAAACCCATGCATTTAAACAGTCGACTACATAGCCTGTCCACAATAAACGTAATAATGGGAAGTTGGATATTTTAGAAGGACCTCAGAGGTTATCAAATGTTTGAAAAGCAAGCCTTAAATAAGGTGGAAAATAATTTTTATTCTTTTTGAAGCAATAAGAGGAAAGCTATTCCAGTGGGCATAAGCAAGAACATAGGACTTGACTGAAATCCTGAGATGGAATATCAGACCTATCACTTACTAGCTGTTTAACCTGAGGCAAACCATTTAACCTCTGATCTAGTTTCCTTACCTGTAAAATCAAAATAATAGTAAGAATAATGATAGTAGGATTGTAAAAAATATCTATTCATCCAACTTCACAGTATTTAAGGATTATGATAAGTGATGTAAAAAATAAATATCTATACAGATGGTTGTTGTCATAGTGACAGTTTTCTGTCTGCTGTTTCCATGGAAAGGGCAAGAAGGGACAATGGACTATTATGCAAATCTAGCACTTGGACCTTTGTCCTTTGAAATAAAAGAATGTTTATTCTCTGAAAAGAATAAAGGGGATTAAGAAGGTTCCTTAGGTTTAATGGTAATTATATCTATGGGATCTTCATTTCTTTCCTTTTTCAGAAGAAATATAGATACATGTTAGATGCTTTACCAAGCAATTTACCAATCACTTTCCTGTTCTGCTACTAGGTATTAATATTAATCGAGGCCTCCTATGCTTGGGAAATGTCATCAGTGCTCTTGGAGATGAAAAAAAAGGTAGCTTTGTGCCCTACAGAGATTCCAAATTGACTCGACTACTTCAAGGTAAGCCCAGAGTGCCCCTAAAGAAAGAGTAACTTGGAATGATAGTGCTAAGAAAGCAAGGGTGAAACTGGTAAAAGAAAAAACCCTACCTATTTGAGCTATCACATACACAGCTTATCTAATTGATAGAGACAGCGAGAGAGCTATTGATTTTCAGGTTTCTAAGATAATGAAAATATGTCTTCATATATGGCTTTGAGAGCCAAGAAATCTAGAGTACCAACTGTACTTAGTACTTTGCACCTGAAAATGAACTTGATTACTGTTTAATAGTGTTGCTAAGCAGAATTCTCTAGACAGCTATAAGTCTACCAAGAGGGGGCATCCTAAGAACGTTTAATCTCAATAGTAGCTTTACTTAACTTGCCTCAGCCTCCTCCCAATTGTTTTAACCTGCTTAACTACTGAAATCATAGTTTCTCTTGGCAGTAAGGACACATGAAATAGGAGTTTAAATGTTATATCTCTTTACACATCTGAAACTAAAATCAAAATGGATCAATGTTCTAAATGTTAAAACAGAAACAATCTGCTAAAAAGTAAAACAGGCATAGGAATAGACAAGGACTTTCTGAATAGAACCCCAGGTTGTACAACCCCCCCACAAGAATCAACAAATGAGATCATATCTAATTTAAAAACTGAATAATGTGGAAACAACCAATAAAGTGAGGAGATAACCTACAGAATGGGAAAATATCTTTGCCAGTTATCACACAGAGGAATTATATCTACCACATATAAAGAACTCAAAATATCAGATACCCAGAATAAAAGATCCCTTAAAAAATGGGCTTCTGAAATGGATAGACATTTCTCAGAAGAAGTACAAATGGCCAGTGCATGAAAAAATGTTCATCTCTGGCTATTAGAGAAAAGCAAATTAAAACAACATTGAGATTTACTCCAGAAAGAACTGATATCATCGAGGAATCAAATAATAGCAAATGCTAGGGAGGCTGCAGGGAAAAAGGGATCCTTCTATATTATTGGTGGCAATGTAAAATAGTATAACAAAGATGAACAGTCCTCAAAAAACTGAAAATAAAAATTCCATTCAATTCAGATACTCTCCTCCTAGGTATCTTTTAAAAGTTATTATTATTATTATTATTGTTGTTGTTGTTGTTGTTGTTGTTTGAAGGAGGAGAGGTTTGTTTTGGTTCATAGTTTTAGTCCATGGTCAGCTGCTCCGAGATCAAAACTCCTCCTAGGTATCTCCCTGAAAGAGTTAAAAACGTATTACAGAGGTACATGCATATCCACGTTTATAGTAGCATATTTCTTAGTAGCTAAGTCTTGGTAGCAGCCTATAATTCCATGACAGATGAATGGATAAAGAAAATGTATCCTTTATGCACAGTAGAGTATTACTTTGCCATGAAGAAGGATAAACATTGAGTCATTTGTAGGAAAATAGTTGCACCTTAAGATCATAATGTTAAGTGAAATAAATCTGACAGACAAGCCTAAAAATTGCCTGGTTTCTCTTACATTAGAAACCCAAAAAATACACAAAGAACAAAAGAAAAGATAGATAATAGGTCATAAGGGGACAGATGTTTTGCAAAAGAGGAGGGGCCAAGAGATGGAAGGAGTGGGGAGGGTACGAAAGAAGAAAAAAACAAAAAACACTTAAGGTTTTTTTATGTACATTTATTAACTCCTAAAAGGGATGTAGTCATTTTATGCTGCAAGCGTGTACTAACAAAAAATTAAAATTCAAAAAAGAAGAAAACAGTATAATAGGAAATTTGTATTTTCTCTTTTATCTCTTGAGTTTGAAGTTACTAATTGAAGTGAACAGCTTGTGTGTGTATCCTGCTTGATTTCATTTTATCCATTGTTCTTTATTGTTATTTTTCAGATTCTCTAGGAGGCAATAGCCATACTCTTATGATAGCCTGTGTAAGTCCTGCTGATTCCAACCTAGAGGAAACATTAAATACTCTTCGCTATGCTGACAGAGCAAGAAAAATCAAGAACAAGCCTGTTATTAATTTTGATCCCCAGACAGCTGAACTTAATCATCTTAAGCAACAGGTATAAAGGAGTTAGATTTTTATGGGAAAAGTTACAAGTATGTGAGGGGAATGCTAGAGCTTCTGTTTCTCAGTTTTTTCCCTGTCAGAAATTTTGAGATGTTCCTTAAGCATTGTTACATTATCTCTTAAAGTAAATCCTATTAATGTGTTGCGATTGGAAGTGGTATTGGATGTTTTACTGATAAAAAGTAAACAGTGAGAGATGAAGCAAAAGAGGTAAGTGGAGGCCAGATCCTAAAGTTTCTTACCTGACCTATTAACGAATTTGCAGCACAACTGGAAGGTATTGAGAACCTTGGAAAGGTTTTTTTTTTTCAGAACCGGGAATTGAACTCAGGCCTTGCGCTTGCTAAGCAAGCACTTATTCTATTGAGCTATCTCCCTGGCCCATTGGAAAGGTTTTTAATTAAGAGAGTGATTAAGAAATGTGTGTTTTAAGGAGATCACACTGCAGCACATTTAGAGAAAGCAGAGACAAGGTAGAGGTAGCCAGAAGTAGGAAAAGGAATTAGGCTGTTACAGTAACCCAGGTGAGAATGACAGTGAATGAACTGAAAGAGAAGGGGACAAATTAGAGGAAAAATCAAGAAGAAAGTAGAATGGGTCTGATTTACTTAATAACAGATTGGCAGTAAGAAAAGAAAGGTGGGGAGAGACTAGGTTGGTTCCAACTTTCTTGAAATACAGAAGAAAAACTAGGGTCAGGTAGAAAAATAGAAATAAGTACAGTTTGGGCATGTCAGAGGAAATGTTGAAACAGCTGGCTGCCTGGGTGTGATACAGAGATGTGAGCTGCAAACAGGTTTAAGAGTCATCAGCATTTCGATGGTATCAGAAGTTATGGAGTTGATGAGCTCAAAAGAGTGCCTGGCACAGTACAAGTACTCACTAAGTATTTGCTGAGTGAGCGAATAAAGAAGAGAGAAAAATCAGAATGCTACAGAATAGCAGCACTCAAGGAATGGGGAAAGGAAAGAAGACAAGAGAGACCTACAAAGAGTAGAAAGAAAGGAACCCATGGTGTAATGGCGAAAGAAGCTTTGTCCAAAACATACGTTTACAAAGACATGAAAAATAAGGGTTGAAAAGTACCCATTGACTTACATCAACAAGGAGGCCCACTATTATTATGGACTACTGGACTATATTGGATTATTTTGCTGAATTCACGTACCTATAATATTTAAATGGCAACGAAATACCCATCTCTGACAAAACTAAACAAAAAAAGGGAATGTAAATGAAGGACCATCTGGTATCTGTATATACAAAATAGTTAGGAAAGATATACAGCTACTTTCTCTTAGTTCATTGAGAAGAAAGATTTGTACTAATAGTGTTTGGACAGGATATCATGTCTGCATCTTGTACTATAAATAACCACTACGAAGACAACAATATACAATGTATTAATTATTGAAACTGTCCTATTAATTGGTTAAAAAAAACAAGAGAACAAAAATAAGGAGGTTATTGGGGACCTTGGTAGGAAGGTCAAGGCAATGGAAAGAATAGGTTTCCACAGAAAAACTAGATGGAATGGTGTAAGATAAAGTACAGGAAGCTAGTGGTCTCTTATTTCAAGAAAGCAAGGTAGAAATAGGCAATAAACAAGTAATGAAGGCTTAAGGGGTATATATCTGTTTTTAAAATGAGGGAGATACTTGAACAAGTAGAAGAGCTACTTGGGAAAGACAAATTGAGAACAGAGACTCAGTGAAAGTCTTCTAAGTGTGAGTACTGTAATCAGATAATAAGGTAGAAGGCTTAAAATCACTGAACAGAAATGGAAAGTGTAGCTAGCTTGGACCATAAATTTGTGTTGATGTTAATATGACTGTCTTTGGTACAACTCAGTTGCCCTGGTAGAGGAGCTGAGAAGGAGGAGTTGCTCTGATGCAGGTTTAAAGGGGTGTCATGGTTTCTTGCCTTCCAGAGAATGTCACTCTGCCCATAGGATATCAAGTGTTTCCTGAGTATCTGGTCCACACTCCCTCTCTAGCTTTCCTCCTTAGCAGTAGCTTCTATTCAATTAATCTTTTTCCTTTTCCTTCTTCTTTTCTGTTCTTCTAAGGAGACATTGTAGAGAATATAAGCACTATACTTGCCCATGGTATTGCTGTATGCAGTTCTGTCCCTTTATGTTTATTTGTACTGCCAAAATGCTCCTTTCTATTCACTTATTTGATCATTCATTCCAATGTAAATATTTATTGAATAATATGTGCCAGATATTATGCTGGGCGGCATTATTGAACAATGCAGCATTTGCTGCCTTCGTGGAGCTTATTGCTTAGCTTGAGGCACAAACAAGATAGTGTGCTGTAAGAGTATAGAACAGCATCATATGTTATATACTTGGTTGGTCTTGGATGACTTCTCTGAGGTAGCAACATTTGACCTAAGATCTGAGGGATTAAGAAAAATAAAGAGTGGAGAAAAGAAAGGAAAATTCTATCGAGAGGAAACAGCATGAGTAGCAGAGTAAACGGTCCAGATTCACTTCCTGCCTCTACAGCTCACTAGCTGTATACTTTGGGCAAGGTGTGTGTTTTTGCTTTAGTTTTCCTATCTGTACAATGCACATAATAATGTTACCTGTTTGATAAGGATTTGTGAAGGTTAAATGAGTTAAGATATGTTAACTTTGAATAAAGGATGTCAGTGCAGCTAGCATGTAGAGAGGAAGAAGTATTCCAGTATGAGACTAGAAGGAAACGAGGCCTGGCCAAGGACTCATGGACCATGTGAAAAATGATTTTTAATGGGGTGGTTTCACTGAGACTTCACATTTTTAAAAAATGGTCTGGCTGCTGTATGGAAATGGATTATAGTGGCACTAGAAGAGTAGGTTTGTCGGGAGCATTTGAAGAGGTACTATAGCAGTCCAAGTGAGAGATACTGCTGGCTTGGACTTAGGATGGCAGCAGTTGTGATAGCACTAATCAGTAAATTAGATAAGGAAATGAGAGCATGATGCCCAGATGTTTTGCTTGTAGAATTGAATATTCACAGACCTGGGGTTTACTGGAAAGGGACCGGGTTTGAGGATAACATAACTGAGTGGAAATATCAGGCAGATATTTAAATCTAAAATTTTAACATTTACAAAGATCTGGGTTTGAGATAAATTCAGGAGTTACCAGCTTGTATGTGGTAATTGAAACAATAGGCAGAGAACAAAGTTTATGAAGAGAGTATAACAAGACAGAATAGAGTAAGGAGACTGACACTGAGTTTTGAGGGATTTGACCATTTAGTGGATAAGTGGGACAAACATGAGCCCAGAGACAGGGATATTCAGCTAAAGAAGGTAGAGGGAAAACCAAGAAAGTATGGTGCCTGACAGGTCAAATGCTGCCAGTCAAATAAAATGAAGATTGAGAATGTGCATTGGTTTTAGTGACATGTAGATCATTGGTGACCTTAGGAAGTTGTTTTAGTGGAATAATGTGGGCAAAAATTAGATTGAAATAGGTAGAGGAATTAGAGGTAAGCAAAATGAAATGGATGGAGGCAATTAGTAGGGGCTTTTCTCTCAAACTTTTACTGGGAACAAGAAAGATAAGGCAATAGAGATAGAAAGTATGGTTGAGAAGGATGCTTTTGTCTTAAAATAGGAGAAACTTGAATATATTTTAATCTCAGTAGGAAGGCTCCTATAGAAAGTTAGAAGGTGAAGATGTGTAACAGAGAAGTCATAACAAATGGAGTAAGATTCATGAGGAAGAAAGAGCGGTGGAGCTTCAGTGCACAGGCGAGGATACTCATCTTAGGGAGCAGAGTGGAGGCTCTGGGAAATACGCTTGCACGCATACTCTGGCTTAAGATCCATATCCACAAACCATACCTTCACTATTTTGAGATGTAATTGATTTGCTTCTCCTCAGAACCCTAAAACAGTTAATTATACCTGACATTTTAATACTGTCATATTTTCTACCATTTCAGCCTTTAGGCTTCTTATTCAACTAGATGCAACCTTAAGAACAGGACCATAGTTTATTTTGTACAACCCTACATCGCCAATTCCAGAACTGTGTTTGATTTTTTAAAAATAGGCATTCAATAATAACTCCTTAAGATGCTTAAATAAAAATGCTTGGTGATCATGATGACACACGCCTATAATCCCAGCACTCTAGGAGCCTGAATCAGGAGGAATCACAAATTTGGCCCCAGCCTGGACAATTTAGTGACTAAGTAAGATCCTATCTCATAATAAAAAATTAAAGAATAGCTAAGGCTGTGGCTCAATGCAGAGGCTCTGAGTTCATCCCCAGGACCACAGAAAAATTAAAAAGGGACAACTCGTCTTCTGAGTGTTGGTTATTCATGCAAAATGCTGACTGTCTTTTTAATCATTGAATCATTAGTGGTGGTGCCTTCTGTAGTACTGGAGATCTACCGCTGATTTCATAGGCATTAAATAAAATTACCCTACTGGTAATTGTAATAATTTTATTGCCAGGGGATAAGTAGCTTTCAGTGATGACTAGCTGATTATTTTTCTTTGTTTCTACCAGGTACAACAGCTACAGGTTTTGTTGCTGCAAGCCCATGGGGGTACCCTGCCTACATCTATAAAGTAAGAGTCATAGATTAATTTTAAATATAATATCTAGTAGTGACTATTTCTCCCAGTAGTTGTTTTCCTCAAATATTCTAAAGTTTCTGATAACAGTGTCAAGGAAAGCATCCTAGCAATCTTGCTGACTAGTTAGGACTTAGCTAGTTCTCTTTGAAATAGTCTGATACAGAAAAGAGCCTTAGAAATTTACTTATTAGAATGTTACTACATGGAAGAGCTGCTGTATCTTCTTCTACCTTTATTTATATTTCTATTCTGCACTGATGCCTAAGTATTTCTTTTATTATGTGGGTTAATGTCCAGTGCTATATGTTTTATTCTTCAAGCTGTTTCTTCATTGTTCATTCAGAGAGCTCCTTCAGCCCTCAGTTCATGTGTGTGTGTGTGTATGTGTGTATTTCACAAGGTATTTAAGCATTTTCACACGATGTTCCAAAATGTATTTTTTTGTGCTCCAGGTCTGGAATTAACCACTTCTCCAAAGAGCCCTGATTTCTTTTATTGAAAAACAGTGATTAGAAACTCAGATCTGGCATGAGTTACCCCCGTTGTTACCAGTGTATCACTGCTTCTAGGCCTTCTCAGTGTGTAGAGCTCAGAAATATCATCCACATTTTTTGTATCTATTTCTGTCTATTACTAGAAACCATGGTTTTAACTATGATCCTATTCTGACACTACAGGGTTCATTTTAGTTTTCTCTCTTTCCTTTTTAATAATTTCTTTTTCTAATAGTAAGAAATCTCACTTGCATTACATGCTCAATTCTAATATATGCATAAAGAAGTTTCAGAATTGCTAACTCATGCCCTAATGAGAAATACATTTATGAACTAGAGTACATTTTTCCAGCCTTTTTTTTTTAACTCGGGATTGAACTCAGGACCTTGTGCTTGCCAGGCAGGCGTTTGTGCCACTGAGTTATATCCCCAACCCTTTAGCTTTTAAACTTAAAGAGTATTGAGGCAGGGTATTTTCCAGTTACTATTTATATTCCATTCTGGGTCACACCCATATCTTGATTAGTTTTAATTGCTTGTTTATATCTTACTTTTATGAAGTATTATAATGAATCCAAGAGTCTTGTTACATAAAAAAATTTTACTCAGAGCAGAGAAATACAAATAAAAAATCCCAGTGGAATGTCCTTTCACATCCATTAGGATGACTGCTGTTAACTAACTAAACCATAAAAATATATCCAGTAACAGAAAACAGCAAGTATTGGTAGGGATGTAAACATATGAAGAAATAGCCCTTATGTACTGTTCTAGGATTGTCAAATGATATCACTACTATAGAAATGGTATGGAGACTCCCAAAAAGTTAAAAATTGTTCTCTGATATAACCCAGTAATAACACTTCTAGGTATTTTTCTAAAAGGTTTGAAAACAAGGTCTTAAAGACATATTTTCATAACCATATTTATAACAGCATTGTTCACATCAGCTACAAAGTAGAAACAACCCAAATGTCCATCAACAAATGCATTGATAAACAAAAGGTGGTTATAGTGAAATCAGCAAGACTATGAATAGGAGGTATCAGACCTCAATTTCCCCACAAAACAATCAAAGGAAAGCTAACTATTTCCTACAAATAAAAATATCTCATTGAAAACACCAAAACATGGAACTAAGTCTGAGACACCTAGCATGCAACTGAACCAAATCTGCATTGAAATTATAGGAGAAACTGTCTCACTTCAACAGTATTGCCTCTCCCTCTTCCAAGTCAGCATAGCAAGATCTCCAGGGCCAAAGTTTCTACAATGGGAAGAGAACCAAGAAGGCAGAAATCCAGCTTCCCTAGTATCCTGAGCAGTTTCCTAGGAATCCAGCTCCATTCTGATCTCACAGGCAACAGAGAATATAGGGGAAACTATAAAACTAAGCCACTTAGAATCAGGTAAACACAAAGCAGGAAATCAGGTCCACAGAGACCAGCATACCGTATTTGATAGTCAGAGTTGGTCCTTGGATAGAGTCAGCAATAATGCTCTATCAGAGGTACCAACCAACTATATACCTTACCCCCAAAAGCAAGCAGATCACTCCAGAAGTAGTAGAAAGTGCTCAACCTGGCTCGAATCCCTACATGGCCGGACTCATGCCTGACTTCAACCCCTCTACCTCAGGGTAGAAAAAGAATCCAGTGGTGGATTTCCACAAGCAAGCACTAGATCTGCCATGTTGGGAACTTAAGCAGTATTCTAGCAGCCTCAGAGTCCACCCACAGACCCCACCCAAGGGGGAACACAACCACTATAGCAAACTTATACAAGAAGCAGGCACTAGTTCTGCCTCGTATGGAATTCAGCATTCTGCTCAGCCTCAAAGTCCATATTCAGATTGTATTGAGGGAAGGAAACAAAGCTGAAAAGTACATTTGCTTCATTCATCCCTATCCACTTCAACCAGGACCTCTCCTGAAACCTTATGCAAATGCTAAATACTAATACCAGTACTTTCTGGCCAGGGAATGTATCCTGTAGTCCAGACAGATCAGAAGCAACAGTATTGCCTGTGCAGTAACTTAGTCTGATAGCAGGGTTCAGTAGTCTTGCTAGATAGTAGAGGCTACCTTACTGGCCAACATATTGAGAGTAAAGGCAGCTGTCTGGTCATGTAGAGAAATGGAAAGTAATTTGTGGCTGTTCAGAGTCATTACCAGGTGGCCCATCCAGAATCACAGTGTAGACTAGTGTGAAGGTCTGTTCCTGTCATAGCATACCTATAAAAGCCAGAAAAGGCAGGTTTTACCCTAAGCAAGGATTACAGAGACTCAAGAAATCATGATACTTCCCAAAGCTCCAACAATGTGTCCTAAAGAAAGTGAGACCTATAAAAAAAGACAGAGTTCGGAGTGACCTTCTTTAAAATGGTTGCTGAACTTCAAGAATATACAGCTGAAAACTTAAGTGAAATTTGCAAAACAATATATGGATACCATAAGAAGTTTGACAAAGAAATAGAAACAAAGGTAAAGCCAAATCAAAATTTAAGAGATGAAAAGTACAATGCCTAAACTGACAAATGCAATAGAAATTTCAATAGCTAGCTTGACAAGTCACTCAAAAAGAGAATATTTGAGATTACCCCATCATGGGTTGGGCATGTATTTCTATGTAAAAAAAAAAGCATTCCTAGCATGTATGAGGCCCTGAGTTCAGTCCCTAAAACTGCACAAAGAACACAAAAGCCTACTAGAATTACGGGATGGCATCCATAAGTGAGACACATCATTCTACAAGACAAGAAAGTGAAAGAGGACCATAAAAATCATGTTTTAAGAAATAATGGAAGCTGGCTCTGGTGCACATGCCCATAATCCTTTTTTTGTTTGTTTGTTTGTTTGTTTGTTTGCAGAACTGGGAATTGAACTCAGGCCCTTGCGCTTGCCAGGCAAGCGCTTATTCTACTGAGCCATCTCCCCAGCCCAGTTCTTTCTTTTAAATTTTGAAACAATGATTTTTTTTTTAATTTATTTATTTATTTTGCGGAACCGGGGAATGAACCAGGCCCTTGTGCTTGCCAAGGCAGGAACATCACAAATTGAAGCCCAGTGTAGGAAATTTAGTGCCTTAGTGAGGCCTCATCTTGAAATAAAAAAGGGTTGGGAATATAGCTCAGTTTGCAGGCTCTGAGTTCAATCTCCAATACCACTGGCTGACTGATTGACTGACTGACTACATGAATGAATGAATGAATGAATGAATGAATGGCACAGTCACACACACACACACACACACACACACACACACACACCCCTGTCCTAGCTACTATAGAGGCTAAACCAAGGATCACATGCTTTAGGCCATCCAGGGCAACTTAGTGAGACCCTATCTCAAAAATAAAATAACAAAAGGTTGTAGCTTAGGACTCAATGGGGTGAATCCTTAGTATCCCCCCCAAAAAAAAATCTAATTCTAGGAAGAGCAGAGAACCACAATAAAATTCAGTTCAAAAAAGGAATTTACCAAGATATATAATAAGCTATGAAAAATCGCAAAGTAAAAATTCTGACAGCAGAGATAAATATATGCCATATAGAGGAGTTCCAATATGAGTTCTGATTGGATTTCTTAGAAGAAAACCTGCAGACAAGGAGACAGAGCGGAATGAAATATTAAAAGTGCTAAAGGAATAAAATTCCTGTTATGACTTATATCTAGATGTACTCCCAAAGCCTCGTGTTCTCATATGTGGTGCTTTTGAGAGTAGCTGGATCATGGGTGTGTGATAGCAGATTAAGAGGTGATGACTGGATTACTCATGATTGGTTTAGCACTGCTCCAGGTATGAATGGGATGGTGGATTTACTGAAGGAGGGAGATCCGCTCTAGGTGTGAGTGGCACCATCCAATAGGTTTGTAGCCTGGATAGAATAAAAGGGAAAACAGAAAGAATGCTGCTATTTCCTGCCTGCCCTGCGACGGACTGTTTGTCCTCTACTTTGGAGCCAGATGACTATGAACTGAAACATCTACAAACTGTAAGCTAGAATAATAAAACTTTTATCCTTTTAACTTGTAGGTGCAAAGTATTTTGTCCTAGCAATGAAAATGTCACTAAGACAACTGCCAACAAAGAATACCTTACCCAAATTAAAAAAAAATATTTACCCAGAAAAGTTATCTCTCAGAAATGAGGGAAAAATAAAAACTTTCCTAAACAAATACCAAGGAATCAAGAAAAAAAAAAGGAACCACTACTAGTCCTACCTTGTAGGAATTGCTAAAAGAAGTTCTTTAAAGTGGAGAAAAGGCTGCTTATTAGTAACATGACACTTACTACAGAGCTGGGGATATAACACAATGATAAGTTGCTTGCCTAGCATGAGCCCAGGAGAGCTTAATCCCCAGTAACACACACACACACCCCAAAGCACAAAACCTAATGCTGTGTAATGCATAACAATATTTAAGATATTATAAAGATATTCTAAAACTTTAATGGCTGTGTGTAAAATAATATCTCTACTGCAAGGGTGAAAAATCAAAATTCATAATTATAGCTGATAAATCATCGAGGGATGCATATTATGAATGATGTAAATTCAAAGATGAAAAACAGAAAACATGGGGAGTAGGAGTAAAAGTGTAGAGTTGCATTAAAGGTAAGCTGTTAGCAGCATTAAATAGACTGTTATAAGCTGTTCTTTGTAAGCCTCATGGTAATCAAAAAGGAAACATTTGTAGGAGATTCATAAAATAAAAAAGGTTCAAACCATACCACTACAGAAAACCATCAAACCATAAAGGAATACAGCAAGAGAAGAAACAACAAATAATAACAAAAGGACCATATGGACCATAGTCCTTATCTTTCATTAATTGCTTTGAATGTAAATGTATTAAATTCTCCAATGAAAATACATAGAATAACTGAATCTCTTTAAACAAAAACAAACAAACAAAAAAACCTCAACTATATCTGCCTAAAAGAGATTTGCTTGTTTCAGAAGGACACTCATATTGAAAATAAAAGATATAAACAGATGAAATCAAATGAAAAGTAGAAATAATTAGGGATACTTATGTCAGGCCAAAAAGACTCAAATCAAAAACTGGAAAAAACCAAAGAAAATCTTACATAATAAATGGGTCAGATTAAGAGAGCATAATTGTATATATAAAGTATGATTTAAAAATACAGTGAATTTAAAAAATGGTCACAGTGAAAGACATTTTGCCATTAATCTCCTGCAAAATAGTAGCCCTGTTGTTAGCCACATGTATCCCTTTTTCTTGCTACTTTCTGAAGCAGTTCTGGAAGTCAACTTTCAAGAATGCCTTTAGTTGTACTGTTGTGGGTGCCTTGAAGTCTTGAATGGAATCAAAATATTTACCTTTTGTGATCATTTTGACTTTGGGAAAGCATCAGAAGTTACACAGTGCCGGATGCAATGAAGAAGGTGGAGAATGGCATGCCATGTTTGCATGAGCCTGCCTTTCCATTGGACATTACTTGACAGCAGTATTTGATCACATCTGGTAAAGATACAAAGGAGGGTTTCTAGTACTGCTTGAGAAAGTGGCAAGAATGATATAATAAGTGTATCTGAAGCAAGGGGGACTATTTTGAGAGGAGTTAATAACAGTATGTCTTACTGTAATAAATTTTTAAATGTGAACATTCACTGTATATTTTGATCACATATAGCTATATTGGAACACAGGAGAACTTAACATTGGAATACTTAAATGTATAAAGGAAAAATTAAAGGATCTGAAGAGAGAGACTAATTTTAATACAATATGATATGTAGTAGAGGACTTTAATATTGCTCGTTCACTGTTGGGCAGAAAACACACAGTAAAGAAGCAGTCTTTCCCTGCTTCCTACTCTGCCGTGGAGCCAGACCCAGCCTGTGGGCCGGCTCACAGATCCAGCGGTTCTTTTGCATGGAGACCTTGGCCAGCAGAAGGAGAGAGGTGGCTGTCCTTGTCTGCCTTTCTGCCAGCAAGGAGAATATTGTTTTCATGGTCATCTGGCTGCACACCCTGCCTGGATCCAGCATGTAGGTTGCAGTGGTTGCCATGAACTCCAGAGCCTAATGAGCCACAGCAAAGGACATTTCCAGGATGAAATCCAAGTCAGAATTGCAAAGAATAGACCATCTTTGAAATCTCTGAAAACTGATAAGATTAGTGAAATCCAAATATAAGCCACTTTAGGGAAAAGTTTCTTATCTTGACTTACCTTCTGATACCTCATCTGAAAAACTGCAGAATGGTATAAAGGATCCAGGAGGGTGAACTGAAAAATGTATCAGCGAAGACATCAGTTATCTTATTTCAAATAAAAAAGAAGCAAAATTTACGCAAGCACTGAGTTGAGTATCTCACCACACCACATCCAGTATCTGTGTATACTGCAGAAATCACTTTACCTCATCCCAGTCATGCTGGAAGTTAAGTCTCCAAACTGTCTTTGTTTTGTTTGGTTTTGTTTTTTAACAGGGGATCAAACTCAGGACCTTGTGATTGCCAGGCAGGTGCTTAAGTCACTGAGCTATATGACCAGTTACAGTCTTTTTTTTTTTTTGTGGTACTGGGGATTGAACTCAGGACCCAGCACTTACTAGGCAAGCACTTATTTTTACTGCGCTATCTCCCTGGGCCCAAGTCTTTTTATCATGTGTTTAAGCAAAGAAAAATTGTTAGTTGAAAAAGCTGTTAAAAAAAACATGGTCTTATTCCTTCAAATAGTATGTTCTGAAATGCCTTATTATGGAGAATAAAAAGTTTTCATATTGATGACATTTGATGCTACATTGAACAAAAGAGTTATTATCTACTCAAGAAATTGAGGGGGAAAGTTGGTATTAGAAAACAAAAAAGAAGGGCCAGCCAGATAGCTCAGTGAACTAAAGAACCTGCTTAGGCAGAACACAGAAGCTGGGTTTGATTCCTGCGTGCCTTGCTGGCCCCGCCTTTGGGGTGCCCTGAGATGGTGATTGATACTGGGCGTGGTTGCCAGTGCCTGTAATTCCAGCGCTTGGGAGGCTGAAAACAGGAGAATCACTATTGAGTCTGATCTACATAGTGAGACCCTGTACACCCTGTACTGAAATACATTTTTAAAAAAAGAGCAGGAAGACTCAAAAAGCCATGTATAGAAATAGGAGATAGGAGTCAACTTTGTAGGCCATTTCAGGTGACTGTATGCCATTTATAAATTATTTTGTTTAGAATCCTGGCCATCCATTTATTGTAGATAAACTGATACTCAAACACAAACTCGGAGTAAACTAAGAATCTGAATAGACAGTGATAAATATGGTAGAGCTCCAGTTTAATTTCAGTTGAAAGAGGAAATTATGAATGTTGCTTATAGAAATATGAAAATCTTGAAACATGTTAGTGACCAACACAAGAACTTTGCACACAGTAGCCAGTTAAGAAGTTGATATTTGTTATAGCTAAGTATTTGATTTTGTGGAATATGAAAAATATATGTTAAAAGGAAAAAAAGAAAATGTAGTGTTGAATCTTTTTCTCCTCTGTCTTCAGATGTCTAGCAAAAGACTAAACCAAAAGAAAAGCAAGAATTGCAACATACTTCTCAAAGAAATTTCAAGGAAATAATGTACATATGATTAAGCAGAATTTCTTGATGAAAAAAATGCTGGAACCTGAACAAAACCTTATGTTCATTTCAGAACCCATTCCTTACCCCTAAAATAAATTGAGATGACTTAATGAGAAAATGACTAATGAATGTCCTATGTTAAATGCAGCCAAAAATAACAAAACAGAATTTTACACAGCTACCTCCATGTAAAAACAGGAATGCATTGTTCACATTTCTAAGCATTAATTATAAATGACAATGACTTAGAAGAACTAAGTGTACGCTATTGTCCATGACACTATGCTTTATCTTTATATCCTACTTTATGCTTTATCCAGCAAAAGTTATGAAGGGAAAGACCTTTCATTCAATATTTGGTCATGATTCTAGCCTGATAACAATAAACAGTTCTAAAGAGCACCTGACGATAAAGGTAAAATGACCATCTTGTCATCCTCCCAAGGACCTCACTGAATGTGACCAAGGCCAGTCTAAACTTCATAGTTAAACCTTGTCTCAAAAAGACAAAAAAAAGACAAATATATATCTATATCTATATATCTATATCTATATCTATATTTATATCTATATCTATATATCTATCCATATCTATATCTATATCTATATCTATCTCACCTTCTGGTAAAATCTACCAAAAAGTTAGAATGCCATCAGCATAAAGTAAAAAAGAAAATCTAGAAATGTTGCCATGTGATGGAATCCACAGATAGATTGCAGACTCTTGTATATACTAAGCAATAAATTGCAAGTATACAGCCAATGGTAAAAGCAAAGTAGCTACATTTACTGAAGATTAGAAAGATATGCTCAGGGAAGATCTATTCTAGCCGAAATGACAAGGGTGGCCTGAGGAAAAAGTAGTTTCGGGTGCAACAAGGAAATGAAAAGCACAGCACAGGGAGCAGATAGGTCAGCCTTTGGGATATAAAGATAGGGATCTTTGTCCAGGTCCCTCTCTTTGGGACTCTAAGTAAGATTGACAGGAATGATTGATAGGGTGCCAAGTCATCTTCAGGTATTCCTAGTGCACAGGACTTTTCCCACATTTCATTCTGATTAGATTACAAACATGAGGTGCAGTCCATACTGATGAACCATTAAGGAAATTCTAGTGGAGCAAAAGGCTACTGAAGGTCAAGCTAGGAAATCTAAGGAGCATGTGCTCTGGCCAGGAGCTTAAGGGATTTCCTAGGTCTTTGTTGTTTATTTTCTGCTTCTCTCAAAACAATGGAAGAAGGATTGGCCCTGGAGTGCTGCCTGAACTCCAGTGGGTGTAGGGAGTGGTCTCCCAGCCCGCACCGTACTACTTGTTCTGTACTGGAAACAAGTGCTGAGTCAGATAACAAAAGAACTGAATTTTTTTTTCTGTGTTATTTTTCTGAATTTCTTGTTCTATAAGAAAAACACCAAATCTGTAGCTTAGCAGTACAGTCTCTACTGGACTAAATGACTAGTAGAAGGAAGTAAGAATTTTTGAGTTTTACAAGCCATATTGAAAACAGTAAGATATGTAATATTTCAGATATTTGGGAAGAGGGCAAATATTTGCTCAAAAATCTGTTATCAGCATTTTTCTCTTCCTCTTCAACTTGTACATTTACTGGCTTTTAATCTTTAAAAATGCATATTTCAAAGGTGCTAAGACATTCTTTCAATTCTTATATATGTATACACTAATTCTTAGGATTTTTGCTGTTTGTAGAGCCAAATTTAAATATTAAAGATGATATTTGTGTGTTTTACAGAATTGAATAGCTGTTATAGAAAATGATAAAATAATCTGAACTCATGTTTTATGTACTTAAAACTGAATAAGGAAACATTGCATTTGACTGACAACTCTGGCCAAATAGACCTAAGTGACATAAAGAAAGAACATTCCATCGAATAATAGAAAGCATTCTTCTCTAGTGCACACAGAACAATTTTCAGGATGAATTGTACATTAGGTCCCAAGACAAGTTGTATCGTATTTAAGAAAACTTAAATACGACAATATATTTTTAGCCACAGTGATATGAAACAAGTCAATAATGAGGAGTTTTATAAAATTCATGAATACACAGAAACTAAATATATGATCCTAAAGACCAGTGGATCAATGAAGAACTTAAAAGAAAAATTTAAAAGACTGGGAGATAGCTCAGTGGCAGAAGCACCTGTCTGGCAAGCACAAGGTTGACAGTTCAATCCCTGGTACAAGATAAAAGAAAAATTTAAAAAATGGAAACAAAAAATACAAAAACTTGTGGGAAGCAGCAATAAGAGCAGAGTTTTTTATTGACAAATGCATAGATCTAAAAAGGTGACAGATCACAAATAAATCTGCTTCAAGGGCAAAAAAGCAGTCTAATCCGTGTTAACAGAAGCAAAGAAAGTCAATTTTCCATATCCGCAGAGGATTTGTTCCAAGATCCATGGTGGAAACAAGATAGTAACAAATCACAAATATGATATTTTTTTCCTATACATACCTACAGTAAAATTTAGCTTATACATTAACCCACTAAAAGAGATTAACAAAAAAAAATAAAAAAAAATAAAAGAGATTAACAACATTAGTATAAAACATAACACTAATAGCAATATACTATAATTATATATACAGTACATAGCAATATACAGTAATAGTTTTTGCTTTGGGGCTATTAATAAGTAAAATAAGGATTATCTGAACACAAGCATTTTGGGAACATGACAGTCAACCTGATAACCAAGATGGATATTAAGTGACTAATAAGTGGGCGGTGCCCAGAGCATGAATTTGATAGAAAAAGGATGATTCATATCCTAGGTAGGACAAAACTGAATAGCACAAGATTTCATTATGCTGCTTAGAATGGCACCCAGTTTAAAACTTATGAATAGTTTATTTCTGGAATTTTCCATTTAATATTTTTAGACAGGTAACTGAAACTTCAGAAAATGAAACTGGATAAGGAGTGACTACTATACTGTTATGGTATACATGTACCAAACATTAATTCAATCTCCATGTATGTGGATTTTTGTTGTTATTAATATTTTGCAATTATAAACATGCAGTAAATTACCTTCTGTGTATATACCGAGTCCACCAAAATAATAAAGAAAACCTTATATAATTATTGTAATACTAAATTTATTGAGATACACAGAACTAGAGAAAACATTCCTAAAATTCATTTGGAACCAGAAGAATCCTAGAATAGCAAAGGCAAATCTGGGCAACAAAGACAAGGCAGGAGGCCTCACAGTCCCTGACTTGAAATTATACTACAAAGCTACTGTGATAAAATCAGCATAAAGACAGACCTGAGTAACAGTGGAACAGATTGGACAATGCAGACACAACTGTAAACACACTCAGACACCTTATCCTTTACAAAGGGGCCAAATACGTTCACTGGGAGAAAAATAGCCTCTTCGTGGTAGTCTTACCAAGAATTCCTTTATTCCTTACTACTCTGAGCTTTTATATCCAGCATTCTCCATATTCTTTTATGATTTAACTGTGAAGTTAGAATAGTAGTTGAAAATATAGACTCTCAAATTAGACATAGAGCTCAAATCCCAGTGTTACCAGAACCCATTAATTTTGTGGCTTTCGCTTATTTAATTGCTTTGTGCCACAGTTTTCCTCAGTTATGATATTGGGGTGGTAATACAACTCACCTCACAGAGCTGTTGTGAGAATTAAATACATCTAAAATCTTATACAGACAGCATTTTTAATAGCAAAGTTGTAGTGTTTAAATATTCAAGCCTTGACCTCAAATTGCAGTGAAGTACTTACTCCTAAGTGCTGAATTTTCCTTGGAAATAAATCAACAGTTGATTAAGTATTATTTTCCTAATGGGAAAAATATTTTTAGGAGAAAAATTATTCAGTTAAAATATCATTACTTTGAAGTTTGTCAGCTTACATGAATGGCATGGAAGTTTTCAGTTGATAGGGAAATAAACAGTATTCTAACACTAAATTTACTAATAGTTTATTTTGTAATCCTTGTTTTAATTGAAAATTCCTTAATAATAGCCTTAGCAAATTCTTAACCAATAACCTGGGATCTTACTGTGTGACCTTGCCATTAACTTCTTGATAAAGAGCAGGGTGAGATCTTCTGTAAGAATTGATAGAAATCTTACAGTGGGTGAGAGGGCATCTACTCTTCCTGAATTCTTTTCTGTCCTTTATTGAGATCAAAAACAACTGCTTCCTGCCCTTTTTGCTCTGTCATATCCTTGACAACTTCATTTTTCCCTTAGGCTTAATCTTCATATTTCTTGTCTCTCTTTAACTAGTCTTGAACATTTCCCCCCAATGGATCAAAAACAACCCCAAACCCTATGTTATCGGTCTCTTTCCTTAGTCTAGAATTGATACCGGTTAATGTGCATACTTTCCAAATGTTCTTGTCTATATGCATGTAGTACTTTAAGCTCATCCGTCCCTTCCAGTCATCTTTGAAGTGGACATTATTGTTGCTGTCACCCAGTCTAAGCAGTTTAGCATCATTGGGCAAATGAACCAGAAGCTGTAGTGTCATCAGTTTTAAGCATTTAGAAGGAAACCCTTACTTACAAAAAATTGTGAAATGTGTTCTCAGTGGCCACTGGTCATCATTTCAACTTTCTGACCTCTTAAATTCTATTTCCGTGACCTTTAAGACAAATGAGAAATGAACTTGTGTTGCGCTGGTTAAATTCCAACCTTGAGCAATGTGATTTTTATCTCCATATCTCCTTCTTCCCTACTTCCTTAATATTTTTTAGTACGTTTGCAGTATATAGTGATTGCATTCATTGTGAAGAACTGGTACATGTGTATAAAACACACATACTTCTTTTTTATGCCCCTACTTCCTTAATCTTTAATGAGGGACTGAGGGTAGGAAGGCAGAGTGAACATGTACTTTATTATTATTTTTTAATGTATTTAGTACAGGATCTCAGGGTCTCACTACACAGATCGGACTCGTAGTGATCTCCTGTTTTTCAGCTTCCGAAGTGCTGGGATTATAGGTGTGTGCCACCACACCCAGTCTCATTCGCCTTTCAGTGCACTCCAGGGGTGGAGGCAGGTGCCAAGGCAGGGCCAGCACAGCAGGCTGGGGATTGAACCCCTGGCCCCTGCATCTGCCTAAGCAGGCTCTTTAATCCACTGAGCTATCTGGCCGGCTCTAGACATGGGCATTAGCTTGTTTATTTCTTGCATATGCAATATAAATAAAAGGATCCCAAACTAAGGACCAAAATAAAAGTTAGTCATTCCTAATATAACCATATCTGTCTCTAAATTATTACCTTTTGCTCAGTATTAAAGTACTTCATGAGTGTGTTTCTTGTTCGTGCAATATGCTAACTGGGAAGATAGACAAGATTGGACTGACTCTTCCTAGACTTTTGAAGTAATTTGATCCTAATCCCACCCAAAAGGTTTGTGGGGTAAGTTTATGTTATCAGTCCTGTAGTTTTCTAAAATGTTACTTTCTTTGTTTTAGTGTGGAACCATCAGAAAATCTACAATCCTTGATGGAGAAGAATCAGTCCCTCGTAGAAGAGAATGAAAAATTAAGTCGTGGTCTAAGTGAGGCAGCTGGTCAAACAGCCCAGATGTTGGAGCGAATCATTTTGGTGAGGCCTCAAAACCAAACCAGCAGCCTGGCCGTTTACTACCTTTAATTTTCAAAATATTTAACATGCTTCTCATTATGTAAGACAAGTTACTTGGAAAGAAATGTGTTTTCCTTGCTGTGTCCTGAAGAGAACCCTGTGTGATAACTACACGAGTGTGTGAGCAACCATAGAGAACTGCACGATAAATGTCTATATACATACCACAGAGGGTCTACCTGAATCCCATTTTAAAAATTTTGTTCTAAATTACCAGAAAGGAAAGAACCAAAAGCCTTTGTTACTGAAAGTCCTGCCTAACTATCCTTAAAACAGGTTGAAGCTCCTTAATGTGAAAAGCCAAAATCAGAAATATTCCAAAATCTAAAACTCTTGAGTGTTGAGTTGGCACTACAGTGGAAAATTTCATAGCTGACCTCGCATGATGGGTCACCGTGAAAATACAGGTGCAATAAAAATATTATATAAAATGAAATTTTTGCTCTGTGTAAGATGTATATGAATTGTAAATTAGTGTTTAGACCTGAGGCTCCTCCCTAAGATATCTCATGAGGTATGCCAATATTTCAAAATTGAAAATCTTGAAACGTGAAGCATGTCTGGTCCCTAGCAGTTGGATAAAGGATATTCATCCTGTACCAAGTAACTGTTCCCTCACAAAGATTTTAGTTCTTCCCTTGCTCTCTTTCCCTAATGTTGCATTTCATATCCTATCCTAATAGCTGCCATGTGAAATATGACAGCTGGGAAATTAATTTTAATTCATTGATTCATTTTCCTTATGGTTAATTTCCAAATAGTAGATCACTATGTGACTGATTATACCAGTTTTTTATTCCTTTCATGCAATAATTCATTCATTTGGAGGAATTAGCATATATATATGTTAATTATATATATACATATATATACATATATTCTTGATAATTTTGTCTGTGTTCCCCCCCCAGAACTCCTCTCTCCCCCTTTTCCCTGGATTTCTTTCCTCATCTATAAAATGTCTGCCTTCCTGCTTATTAACATCACCTTTTTAAATTTATATTCTGAGTGAGAAACCATGTGATATTTAACTTGTGTGTGATTCATTTCAGTGAACACTATGGTCTTAAGATCTATCCATTTTTCTACAAATGACTCAAATTTTTCCTTTATGGCTAAGCAATACTCCACTGTGTATGTATACCACATTTTTTGTCCATTCATTTCTGGATGGACATGCAAGATGTTTCCATAATTTAGCTTTTGAGATTATACCACTCTGACTCCGTCAAAGAGCAACCTTTTAGATCTCAGTGTGCTACCTCTGTCACTAAACTTTTTTCTTTATTCATTTAAATGCTTCTCAATCATTTGTTGCACAATTATTGCTGCAAGCAAAATTGTGTTTCTACCAGAACGTAATTGAACCTCTGTAACTTACATATCTTAGTGTATGGTCTCTAGTCAAAAAAAGGTAAGCTTCTTGAAGTTTTCTCTAAAGGCCGCCAAAGCCTACACCCATTGTATTTTTCATTGCTAGCAGAAGGGTGCGAGTGGAGGCAGGCATGGTAACACACCAGTAGCTCCAGGCTAAGGCAGGGGAACTGCAAGTTCAAGCATAACCTGGACAACCTAGCAAGATCCCATCTCAAAATTAAAGGGATAGTGGGCATTGCTTAGTGTAAGGCTCTGAGTTCAATCTTGAGGGCTTCAAATAAATAAAATACAGCACAACAAACAAGAGTAAAAATGAGATCTGAGAGATTTAATATATAATTTTCTATCTACTGCTGCAGTTTATGCCTTTGAAGTAACTCTAGAAGCCATGTTTCACATGTATGTGAGTATGGCTGATGTGACAGGTAGCACTTACTATTCTAGCCACATACTCACCTGAACTTTGTATGGTTGTTACAGTCGGTGTCCATTAGGCTTATTGTTTGGGATCTTGTCAGAACTTCATGAAAAGCACAACTCTATTCTTCTTTATAAACTTTCTCTTTCCCAAATTGTGTAACATCCAGCGTGTCACAGATTCTGTGATTGAACTGAATGCTGAGAATATTATTTTTCCCAAAACATAGCTGCCTTCTGCCATTTTTCTTTTCACTAACATCAGTCTTGTGCTTTACCCCTTTTCTTGCTGTCTTTTGCTAGATCTAACCTATCATCTCAGACTGTGTAACTTTTTAAACATCAGCTCATATTAAATGTGAAACCCCTTTTATGTTTTAAATGCCCTGATATTGAGGCTAAGGAACAGTGCAGTATAGGAAGCTGTTTCAAGTGACTTTGTTTTCAAACAGCAGGAAGTAACGTTCCAGGAAGTATCGCTTCTTCTCCAGCGGCAAAGTTCTTTACAGAATTAAGGCTTCACACTCCACTCCATAGTCTGAACTTCATGGCAAGCATAAAACCCAGCTGCTGTTCTGATATTTTTAGTGGCTCATGTTGACTTTAGGGCAGATTTCCATGACTGTTAATAAACACATTGGCAGAAAATAATGAAAGCCCACTAAAATCTCGATTACAGCAAAAGAGGCAGCTTCTTTACTCAGGTTTTCATCCATATGAGAAAAGAGAGCACTCATTAAGTGGGCCTGTGAGGCCCTGCCACTGATGATCTTTTGGGTCTTTGTTACAGACAGAGCAAGCAAATGAAAAAATGAACACCAAACTGGAAGAGCTCAGACAGCATGCAGCGTAAGTTTTCTACCAAATATTTATCAATGACCTATTGCATCTTGGTGTCTCTTTGTGGATCCTCTGATCTTTTCAGGGTGATTAGCTCTTAAGTCCTTTTGCTCAAATTTTCAGCTGTAAACTGGATCTTCAAAAGCTAGTGGAGACTTTGGAAGACCAGGAATTAAAAGAAAATGTGGAGATAATTCGCAACCTGCAACAAGTGATTATTAAGCTCTCGGTAAGCCAAGTAGAAACACTGTATGTAACGTGTCATGTTCATTTGTTTCTCTTCAGTCATATAACCATTTCTAACTGGGCTTTACTGAAACTACTGGATTATGAGTTGTTTGAGGACAGAGGCCATGGATCGTTGAATATGATCTCAACTTTGAACTTGTTAAAACATTCATAAGACCAGTGAGATAGCTCAGTGGTCTAAAGTGCCTGCTTAGGCAAGCTCTCAGGGACCAAGGTTTGATCCTCGGTACTACATGCTGTGCCAGCCCCACCCCCAGGCTGAGCTGGCCACAAAAATTCATAAGCTGGGCACGATAGCACACACTTGTTATCCTAACTATGCAAGGAGGCAGAGCTATGAGAACCACAGCTTCGAGGTTAGCCCAGGCAACTTAGTGAGACCCTGCCTCAAAATAAAAAATGAGGATTGGGGATATGGGTCAGTGGTAAAGTGCCTATGTTCAGTCTCCTTTAACACACACACACACACACCCCACAGGTCATATACACAATGACATATTAATATAGTATTTCCATATTCAATCAAACACCATAAATGGCAAAATAGCAGGACAAAACTGTCTAGATAGCAAGAATAGTAGTCATTGACTTGCTATCTTCTCTGTGTAGTCTAATAAGGCTACAATTTTAAAACATGACCCAATTTGAAATAAACTGGGTTCTGACAGATAGCTTAGAACATCCAGGAATACTGTATTTCTCAGTCCGCCTTCTTCTTCTTTATTTATTTGTTTATTGTGGTATCCGGAATCAAACTCAGGACCTTGTGCTTTGCCCATAAGTTTTTACTTGTTTTTAGAACTCTTATACTAATTGTTGGTTATGTTTCAGGGATAGAGGTTTTACTTATTGTTTTTTTTCCCCTGTAAGGAAAAATTTACAATCCTACCACCCTAAAAAATCTTTTTATGTTTGATATTCCTCCTCTGCCTTAGTCCTTAGGCATATATATGTTTTTTAAAAATTAAAATCAGGGCTAGAGCGATAGCTTGGCAGTCTAAGTACCTCCTTGGCAAGTGCAAGGAACTGGATCCAATCCCTAGTACCACATGCCAAGCTGGCCTGGGAATACTGGGAGGGTGGTGCTAGGTGCCACCAAAAACCAGGTGTGGTAGTGCACACCTGCAATCCCAGCGCTGGGGAGGCTGAGATATGAGGATCACTATGAGTCTGAGCTGCATAGTGAGACCCTGTACCAAATAAATAAATGAAAGATTTTTAAAAATATTTTTAAAAATTAAAAAGAACATAAAATCATGTTATAACATTATGTCAGGAAGTTTGGGTTAGGTTTTTTCACCTATACTATATTATTGGTAAGCAGTATTTGTAGATGCCTGGTTGTAATTGCTGGTAAGGAGATTTTTATTTTACCAGAACAGTGACTTTTCTAGCCCTTCATCCCTGTTCTTATCCAGCATTTTTTCAGAATTGCCAATAGAGTATCACAAAATGATCCTTATATAGATTTATGGAGGGGAGTCCTAGGGATTAAACCCAGGACCTTGCACATGCTAGACAAGTGTAGCACTGCTCTATATGCCTAGTCCTAGATTTATTCTTCACTTTTTTTTTTTTGGTGGAACCGGGGATTGAACTCAGATCCTTGCGTTTGTCAGTCAAGCGCTTATCCTACTGAGCCATCTCCCCGGCCCCTTTTTTTCACTTTTTTTTTCCTAGATTTATTCTTGAAGAACAAATGAAAGAAAAAATGCATGCAACATTGTCAGGCATTGTAAACTGCCCCAAAACTCATGATCAGTCAAAAATGACAGTTCATTTGTCCAGCAGTGAGAATCTGAGCTCCAGAGTCACACAAATTCTGGTGTGAAACAATTCTGCCACTTATTTACTATGTATCTTTGCTAAATGTTGTATTACTGTCAAAAAGAAATATTGACTCAAATGGAAGTTAAAGGCCTCATTCAGTTGATATGCTCAGGGAGCGCCTGAACTCCAGATAACTGTCCAAGTGCAGGCAGAATATAGTTTTATAGTCGTGAAGCATGTATCCTTGTGGTTTGGCTCAGGTGGCAGTTTTTATTGTTAACTGTTGTAAAACTTTCAGTTAGGAATTGTTCCAATCTTCATCTCTCTTCCTAGAGATAGTGATCAGTTTATTTTTTAAGAGTTGTTTTTGCAAACTTTGTAGTTTATAAGTAAGCTCACAGATGGGAATGATAGCACGAAAGTGGGAAGGAGGTGAAGACTGAAGACAAGGAAAACAGAACACTCGCTTCTATCTCATTCCTTTCATACTAGCAATATAAGCAAAGTGCCTGGGAAGCACCAAGAAACGGGTGACTGTTATTGTAGAAAACTCAGGAAGCTATCACAGAAGAAACTGGTTTCTAAAATGAATAGGAATTTGCCATACAGATAAGGGGGAAAGGACAATTTGTGTAGGTGAAAAGATGTGTGCAAAGGTAAAGAGGTACAAAAATTTAAGAAATGGTACGATGTCCAATGTGGCTGAGGTATAGGATCCATGGCAAAGAATAGTTATCATAAGAAAAATGTCACCACTTACAGGTCTACTTAAATATAACTGAACCATCAGATATATGACAATCTAGTGTCAATTGTCTCTAAATTAAGGTAAGCTAGGGTGAGGAATCCTACTGGAGCCTAAATTTACAAACTCAGAAAATAAAGGCCCAGGGCATCATCATTCGTGGCCACCATACTAATCTTAGAAATTTTCATATTGCCTCACTTCTACAGCTTTTGATTACATGGGAAAGATGAAAGAGACCTATGAAACTAAATTAATAAAATTAGGTAATGCATCTTCATTGAGGATCTGGCAACATGACTGGTACCTGCAGAGGAAGTTGTTAATGGTGGCTGGCTCAGAGGAATTGTGTAGAATTTCTGTCTGCCACTAAAATGCACTTGACACACTCAGTAGGAGAGTGCTAAAGATTGCCACAAGCTGATAAAGTCCCTGGCTTCCATCCACTGTCATAGTTACGCAGAGTAAACCTTTTTATCCAAGGCTCCTCCTGGACCCTTGAATCAGAGTTCTCCAAGTCTATTGTTTAGAGACCCTCCCAGCTACATAATTTTTTTGAAAATATGCAACAATGTGTCCTGTGGCTCTTATTAAGACTCACTCCACTGAAAGAAAATGTTTCAAATGTAAATGCTTGTGCACTTCATTCTGAATTAAAACTATTTTTATTTTAAGTGATGGGCGAACACCCTCTTTTCAGTTTTGAAGGCAACTTTTGTTCCTGGATATTCCTCCTGGGGTTTTAAGCGCAAAACTGTACCATTTATTTCCTTAAAATATAATTCAATCAGGCCTACCTGTGAGCAAATTCATGCTGTCCTTTCAGTTCCTACAAAATCAAATAATATTTTTGTTTATACCCTCTCCTCCAAGCCCAGTTCCATAAAAAGGTTTTTTTTTTTTTTTTTTTTTTTGTGTGTTCCTGGTAATGGTTGTACCTATAAGTACAAACTTCATTTTGAAAGATATTAATAGTTGATGTAGCACAATATACCCTAACCTTAATCTCCTGACCATCACCTTTAGCAAATCATATCTTTTACTTACAAGAGAATGTAAATTGAACTTTAGAATGGGGATTTGAAAGAGAAGAGGTCCATTAATTTAAAATATGTCTAATTTTTACATATTTACATTTATGACTATAAAAGCAGAGTCCTTCCATGTTTATGACAAAACACATCACCATAGCCCTAAGCTTAAACTTTAACATTGTGAAATTTCATTGGGCCAAAGCCAAAGGTAAACCCACAATAACAATATGTGTTCTCCAAAAATTAACCCATCTACTGTGATCCTGACCTTCTGGAAGGTACTAGAAAACATCTCCAAAAGCCAGTATTAGTGAGCTTTCATATTCTGAGATAGCACTATAACTAACCATTGCTTATACTAAAAATTTGAACATAGAGGAAAGAATGACCAGTAACCTATAATAGATTGCCTTGCTGTTTTTTAAAGAAGAATTTAGTGTATCTTATACTTCGGGAGGTAGCACTACTGTAAATCAGATGGGAAAGAATGTGGAACCCCTCAAGCTTCCTTTGAGTGTTTTTTGAGACTGGCTGGTTGAGAATCTGGACAGAATACAAGAAATGCTCTACAAACAGCACTTATTAAGGGCCTCTTCACTCCTTGCCTTCAAGGGATGAGATTAAATTTTCAATAACCATGTAAATTAGGTCAGGTTTGCTGGTGCATGCCTGTAATCCCAGCATTTGGGAGGCTAAGGAAGGAGGATTGCTGTAAATTTGAGGCCAGGCTGGACTTCATAGTGAGTTCAAAGCAGCCCAAACTACACACTGAGACCTTGTCTCAAAAACTCCCAAAAAGCTATGTAATGTATCACAGGGCTGACATAGAGATTCACTAACTTTGTGTACTAACCCGAAATTCTTTTTGGCTATTAAGCTAATAGCTTTTTAACCCATGACCTCTTTAATTATGTGACTTCCTAGAAACAATATTTTCTTCCCAGGACCATGTAGTTTCACTTAACAGAAGCAGTAATCTATTTGTTACAATGCCAAATAAAGCCTAAATTCCAGTGATAAGAACAGAGCTTGCTCATATGATAGTCTATGAATAAATTATTCTTAATAAGTGGTTTTTATGTTTCTCTACAAAAGTAATTTGCCTACAAACATAATTGGTCATTCTCTTAGGAGGGAACTAGTACTTACCCTTTCCCTCCTGATAAGTCTACAGTAGTTTTGTATTCTTAGCTATAGGAGAGATAAGTGCTACAATACGTTTTTATTTCATGACTGCATTTTTTTCATGGTGCCCACTGAAGGCACTCATTTAGGATGGCATGCCCATAAGAAGTAGCTAGCTTTTATATTAATAGAGATACACTTTGTGGTAGAAGCATAAAAAGAAAGGGTAGGATTTTATAAAACGGGGTGAACTTTAACTTGTTGAGGTGTTTTACTCTCAGCCATTTCTAGCAGAGCAAGAAAAGTATAGCAAATATGTCAGTTGTCAAATGTCACTTTTTTTAAAATAAAGACTACACCATTGCCCTTGTGAAGAAAAAAGACTTAGAAGTGGGAAATGGAAGTGAATGGTTGTTAGGATATCTGTGACTTGAAAATGGATCCTTCACCTTAGACGATCTTTACATATACTATACTTTTAAAAATTCAATAACCAATATAAAATCAACTAATGAAATTTACTTCAAAATATTTTCCTAAATCGAAGCATTTGTCACTGCAGGATGAAACTGTTGCCTGCATGGCCGCAGCCATGGATACAGCAGTGGAGCCAGAAGCTGTAAGTAACTGGCCCTTTTGTGTGGAGCCAGGATCTCTAACTGCTATTTGCCGTAATTTATCACTTGACTGAAGAAGAGAATTTGTGATTACTGTCATTCTCCTTAGAGAATTCTGGCTCTGGAAATTCAGAAATCTTTAGTATAAACCTCAGTTTTGTAAAATCTTTGATTTAGATAGGCTCTATCTCCAATAGTATAACTGGTGACATGTAGAACTCTGGGCTGTCAGATTCTGTATTTCCTGTGTCGCTTACTGATTTCTGGTTACATGTTAATATTCTGCATCACCAGTCCAGCAAGTTAAAATGAAGAGAGAACAAATTTGGAAATTATGGCAAAGTCCAGATAGCATTAGATGAGAAATGGAAGACAGCATACTTTTTTCTGAGCATACTTTTCTGAGGGTGGAATGTTAGGGTTTGAAAATAAAAAAAGAAATTATTTTGAGTGTTCAGATCTTAAGGACAAATAAAGTGTATTTAATGTTGCAGAGTAAAGTCAAAATGAAAAAATAGAAGATGGTTCACTTGCGACAGCTTTTTAACCCTAAAATGAATATCTCTGTTGAGAGCTTTCATATTCTGAAAAAAGAAACACAGAAAATAAATGGGGTACTTAGGGTCAGTTGTATGAGAACAAATGAATCCTTTTCCCTATCCACCATTCCCAAAGTGCTGTTTCCTGTGTCTTTTCTCCTCTATGGACCCCTTGGAAAGAAGTAACAATAAGAAACATTGGCCAAATCAGTAAAGAAATGTAGGTGGCTCTACAAAAGTCAAAATATAGGAGAGTACTTATATGAACATGGAAATATATATTAAATAGACTAATTTAATTTATTTCAGATGTTTGAAACAAATATTATTTGACAGGCCACAGTAGTGAAGAAACCGAGGCATTGCTAATGGAGGAATGATTGTGAAACTTGAAATGGTGCCTAATTTCTAGTATCTTACAAACTAGTATCCTCTATTACCCTGATCATTATCTTTTCCAGCAAGTGGAAACCAGTCCAGAGACCAGCAGATCGTCTGATGTTTTCACCACTCAGCATGCTCTTCGGCAAGCTCAGATGTCAAAGGAGCTGATTGAGCTGAATAAAGCCCTTGCTCTGAAAGAGGCTCTAGCTAGGAAGATGACTCAGAATGAGTGCCAGCTACAGCCCATTCAGTTCCAGTACCAGGTAGCAGATTTTCTAGAACAACATTTGTTCCTGTCTAACATCTTTGGCTGAATGGAAAAGGAAACATACCATTTTTGGCACTATAAAGACAATATGATATACATAGTCTGACAATAGAATTACACTTTTTTAAGCATGTGTTCAAGATAAGGGACCTGTGTTTTTGTTCCATTTAATCTCATGGCTTATTTTATGCCATAGCTGTTTAACAAATTTAGTAATGTTAAAATAAATATGGTCCCTACATGTAGAGAAACTATATTCTAATAGCTGTGCTTGGTTTTCAAGAAAGGCACATCTCTTAGTATGTGGTCTGAGTTATAGTATGGAGTATGAAAAGACTAGCAGTAGATGTCACATGAGTTGACAAGTGGCTAAACTTCCCCTAGTGCTAGTTTTCAGTGGCCTAGCTATATATCAAGTCTTTATTCTCTCTGTCCTGGTTCACTTTCCCTACACCTGTTGCCTAGCCATCAACCTAGGGCATTAGCCTGGGAATTGAGTTCACTTCTCTGCTCTTTCCTGAAACATATTCCATGCCTTCTCCTGCTTGGCATGCCTCTATTTATTGGAATATAACCCAAATAGCTTGCTGAGAAAGCATAAATAAAAGGCAATGTGTTAAAGTTTTGCATACATGAAAATCTTTTTTCATTCTCAAACTCACTAGTTTGATTGAGTTTATAACTCTCTCAAAATTGTTTTTAGAATTTTGAAAGCCTTGCTCCATTATCTTCTATTTCCAATATTAATGTTTAAAAGTCTATTATGATTCTTTGTACTTAACCTATATCTCACACTCTCTCTCTCTCCCTCCCTCCCTCCCTTTCTCCCTCCTTCCCTTCCCTCCCTCCCTCCCTCTCTCTCTCCAGATCTTTTCTTTGTCCCCAAGTGTTAATGTCACAGTTATGTGCCTGGGTGTGGGTCTTTTTTCATTTATTGTCCTTGGTGCTTAATGGATCCTTTCAATCTAAAAATCTGTGGTGTTCTTCTCTGGGAAGTTCTCTTATATCATTTCTTTGATAATGCGTTTCCTCTGTTTTCTCTTTCTTGTACTTCTCTTAATCAGTTATTGGACATCTTAGATCTTGTTTTTCTTACTCCTTCCTATTTGTCTTTTTATTCCCACTCTTTGAGAGATTCCTTCCAATTGTGGTGAACTTTTATTTGCCTACTAGTTTCCAAGATTTATTTTTGGTCCTCTTATTATTTCTTCTATTCTTTTTTTTTTTGACACTGCCCATATCTAAGGACAGGAATTAAAATTTATCAAGGTTTTCTTCTCCTTGCCTTGCCTCTGTATCTTTCGCTTTTCCTTTCTTTACTATTGTTATTCTCGTTCATGTAAGAAGATATAATGCAGAAAAGAAGATATAATGCATATTGTAATAGTTCATGTATTAAAGAATAGTTTATCATGTAATATTACACGGAACAGTATATTATGTAATACATTTTATAACATACATAAAAGTTTAGATGTTCAATATGTACTTATTTCGCTACCTACGAAATGTCTAGAGAATCTATATCAACTTGATATAAAAGTGGTTCATTCTGATGAGAGGACTGAAATTTTGACAGAGATGATGTAATCAAAGGGGCTTGACTTTTGTATGTGTAGGAGATTCTCTCTCTGTCTTGTACATGCAAGACTCTAGAGCCCGAGAAAGAAAGCAGGTATTCATGGTAAATCACATTATTTGCACAGTTTAAGCACACTTATCACTTAGAGCATGGCAAGAAGCCCACAAAAATCTTAGTTCCCACACACATGCCAAGAGCCAACCTTGCAAGCCAGACTTTTTAAGGTTAGCAGTCTTCAGCCTGGTATAATTAACTCTTTTGTGATAGAAACTAAGGCCAAAAATGATTTTTCATAAAATACTTAAATAAGATAATAAGTATTTCAGTCAAGACACAAACATAGGCCTCTGTTACAAGACTGTGGTTTTCCTGCTGCATAACTTTAATTTCCATTGATCAAAAGCAAATGTTTTTATTTTTATTTTTATTTTTATTTTTTTAATTTTTTTTTTTTTTTGGCAGAACCAGGGATTGAACTCAGGCCCTTGCACTTGCCAGGGAAGCACTTATTCTACTGAGCCATCTCCCTGGCCCCTTTAGTGTGCTTTTGAAGTGGTGAGATTTAACTCACAGTTCCTTGAGACATGGAATGTTCAAATGATTTTCTTCCTGTGTTATGTAATGCTTTATTTCTCTTTGACCTACAACCTTTCTAGGATAACATAAAAAATTTAGAATTAGAAGTCATCAGTCTGCAGAAGGAAAAAGAAGAATTGATTCTTGAACTTCAAACGGCAAAGAAGGATGTCAACCAAGCCAAGTAAGAATAAAGTCAATGAAAGTTAAGTCCTTACTGTGTATAAGGAACCTTAAAAAGAATAGAGAGCTAGAAGACCAATTTACTGTCCTGAAGGATTTAAGTCTCAAGTGGGAAGGAGACTTAAACATAGGAAAAGTTAAGTAATTAAGGCTTTGAAATAATATTCAGCGTAACAATGAAAGAATGCCATAACAGTATGTGATTAGTCACCAAATAAATTTTTTAACACAATAGAAAAATTCAATTTAATTAGTAAACTACATGTCTTTGTTCATGGGTGTCCAACATTTTTACTTGCCCAATACATAATGAATAGAATTGTCTTGGGCTACATATAAATACATAATCCACCAAGTGTATAAGTAACAAAACTACATGTGTTCAATCTATTGCACATCTCAATTGTGTGTAACAGCACAGGAAAAGGCGTCAGCCCCGCACTGCGGCCTCCAAATAAATTTCTTAGGTAGTAAATATGTTGTTAAGAGGTCTGAAGTAGGGTATGTCAATTCAAGGTGACTGATCAAGGAAAGATTTATAAAAACTTAAGAGTAGGAATGGAATTTTGAAAGACTATCAGACCTACTAGACAAAAAACATTTCCCTGTCCCTGCACTGATGGTAAATTAGCTTGTAGATACATATTAATATCTAAGCTAGTGATTTTTTTTTTTTGTATTTTAGGGATGGGTCTACAGGGTGTTCAGGGTCTCACTACTAGATCGGACTTGTAGTGATCCGCCTGTTTACAGCCTCCCAAGAGCTGGAATTACAGGCGCACGTCACCACGCCCAGTCTCAATTGCTGTCTCTGTGTGCCCTGGGGGGTGGGGCAGGCCAGGCAGGTCCTGGGATCGAATCCCTGGCCCCTGTGCCTGATTGCAGGAGATTTAATCTGCTGAGCTATTTGGCTGGCCCTTCCAAGCTAGTGATTTAAAAACTAAATCTAACTGTCCCTTAATCTGTTAAGAATATCCTTAGTGATTCTGTTTTATATCTCTATTGAATCTGTAGTTCATATTAAAAGTTATACTGAATGTTTATTTTCTGTTTCAGTTCATGTAATAATCATCAGGATTATTCCTTATAGGTAGAATGAAATGAACAGCCCCAAGGAACCATTCTTTTGAGACATATTGGGAAAGTGTGTATTAAAGCAAATATATATATATATATATATATATATATATATATATATATGGTATTTTTAAATTTTTTTTGGTGGTACCAGGGATCAAACTCAGAACCTTGCACTTGCCAGGCAAGCACTTATTCCACTGAGCTATCTCCCTGGACTGTATATTTTAAAAATGTTTTGATCTAGTATTAAGCTCTTAATTATTGAGAGTTTTGGTTCTTTGGGCAGTGTTTGTTATTTTAAAGATGACTGTATATGAAGATTATGAAGCTGATAATGAATTTTTAATATATAAAGTTGTTCGTTTTTTTCCTTTTGTGTTAGTATATTTTTCAATGCACAATGCATTCACTGTGGAATTATATTTATTGGTCCTACTTACTTCCCCCACAGCCTTTCTCCCCGATCCTGAGATCCCCTTTCCATGTGTGCATAATTTATCTGTTACCTATCAACTTTTATTTTGCTCTTTAAATTATTTGTACTTTTGGTTTCTTATATAAGAGGAATCGTGATACTAAACCTTCTCTGTCTGATTCATTTCATTTAGCATTATGGTCTCAGGTTGCACCCGTTTGCCTACAGAGGACTCAGACTGACTTTTCTTTGTGGCTAAGTAGCTCCATTGTTCATGAATATACTGCAGCTAGAGTCCAGCTCTGTTGCAGTCCGTCTTCACTCCTACTACTATACTATCTGTGTTTAGGTTGAGTGAGCGTCGTCGCAAACGTCTCCAAGAGTTGGAGAGTCAAATAGCTGATTTGAAGAAGAAACTAAATGAACAGTCCAAGCTTCTGAAACTGAAGGAATCTACAGAGCATATTGTCACCAAACTGAACCAGGAGATACAGGTAATAAAGTGTCATCCTTGTATTTGTTACACTTGAATTTACAGATTAAGGTGTTCCATTTAGAATTATACCATAGATGTTCTTTCAGGTGAGAAAGTAGTAAGCAGGACAACAATTTCTAGTATGAATATTCCCACAAATATCTCCTTGATAGATATTGTGCTGGTCATCATCTATAATCTGAGTAATAAAACTATGCTTTGATGTTCAGTTTCTCTTTATATTTTTTACATTCAGAGTTCAATGTTTTATTGTCTGAAATGAGAGGACAAAGACCTCTTTTTCTCCCTACTTTCTTCTCTCCCTCCCTTGTTCCCTCCATTTTTGAGACAGTATGTCAACTACTCATATAGTCCAGGCAGGCTATGGGAACTTGTAATGTAACCAAGGTTGACCTCAAACTCGTAGTTCCCCTGCTTCCCCTTCCAGAGTACTAGAATTACAGGTGTGTCCAGCACAGCATCTCAGCGTTTGGTGGTGCTATCCTGATCACCTTCCATGATCATGTACGTTTATAAGGTAGTAGCAAAGTGATGACACCTAGAAAATATTCTCAGTTGTGAAATGCTCAACTTCTAATACCTGCCAAATAGTGGTTACAAGTCACTGGTACTGAAACCTTTGGGATATAAAGGTTCCTGGCTAGACTTGTCCTTGAGGCTGAGTAAATATTTCCTTGGGTTTCATTTTTATACTTTGAATTTTTTTTAACATTTATTTGTGTGTGTGTGTGTGTGTGTGTGTGTGGCCAGCTCAGCCCACCAGGGGACGGGGCTGGCTGGCATGTGGTGCTGGGGGATTGAACCGAGGTCCCTGTGCTTTGTTTAGCTTAGCTTGTTCTAAGTAGGTGTTTTAGACCACTGAGCCATCTCACCAGCCCCTATACTTTGAATTTTGGGCTAGATTTAGCTTATAGGTACATTTTTATTTCTTCAGAGTATTCATTTGTATAGTCTATATTTGGAAACCTTGTGGAAACTCAGAGATATTGTAAGCCTAATCAGAAAAATCTGTTGGTGGCCTTCTCACCTTAGCTCTAGGTTTTCTTTCTTCTTAATGGTAACTTGATCCATCTGCACCTAAACCTAGAATAAAATACAGATTACTAATACTTGTACTGGCTTTTGTTTTTACAGATGATGAAAAACCAACGAGTACAGTTAATGCGTCAGATGAAAGAAGATGCTGAGAAATTTAGACAATGGAAACAACAAAAAGATAAAGAAGTGATCCAATTAAAAGAACGAGTAAGAAACAAAAGCTTCTCAAAGGCTCAGTTAAGAAATTCTTCTCTGGGCTTACTAAAAATATTAAAGATTGTCTTCACATACCTGTTATCTCTAAAACTGACATTTTCATGAATTTAAGAGCTTTATATTAAGTATCTACTATGTGGAAGGCACCCTCCACTAGATACTATGAGAATAGAAAGATGAACAGTGTGTGAGCTATGAGCTTTGAAAAATGTTTTATCTAAAGAGGAGGGTAGGCCCGGCAAGATAGCTCAGTGGTCTGAAGCACCTGTTTAAACAAGCTTAGGCAAGCTCACAGGGACCTCAGTTTGATCCCCAGTACCACATGCTGTACCTGCCCCGCCCCCACTGTGGGCTGAGCTGGCCACAAAAAAAGGGAGGGTTAAAACATAAGCATAGATTTCTCAAATATGAGGAATAAAGAAATCTGGGTTTTCTGAATGGTATTAAAAATAGTATCTAAGAGAAAGGAAAGTATTGCACAGACCCTAGACAAGAGAAAGGATTTTGGTAAAGATAAATGTAGGTGTTCCATTCCAGATAGATGGAACAGCAGGAATAATGACAGAGATGACAATTCTGTATATATATTCAAGAAATGATTAGTGGTCCAGGTAGGATGAGCATAGCAATGAAAGATTTAGTTGGAAAGGCAAGTTGAAGCTATATTAAAGATCCAAGAAGTTGGGGGGCCTGCCCCTTAGCTCAGTTCTTTAAGTGGCTGCTTCAACAAAGCAGTCAGGCTCAGGTTGCTGAGGTTCGATCCCCACAACTCAAGCCAGCCAAACCTGCTCTGAGGTCATTTGGTGCCAAAAGAAAAGAAAAAAAGATCCAAGAAGTTTGAAATTTATTTTGTCAGTAATGTAAATGTGTCTAAGATTTTTGAGGAACAAAGCAAAATCACGAAAATATCTAAAACATTTTATCTGGAAGTAATGTGTAGAATGAATTCAGGTATTGAGAACCTGGAGACTAGAACACAGTAAAATCTTGTAGAATCCAGAAAGATTATAAGGGCCTGAATTAGAGTACTAACAGCATTCTTGGGAAGCTCATTGAAGAAATAGTGACTTGGGGAAAATTCTAGAATTGGCCAGAATAGGAGCAAGGAGAAGCACTTTTATAATAGTAGCTTGAGGAACTTTGTGGACTCTTTCCAGCAAAACAGCCACAACAATAAAAACAGAAAATCTTTGGAAATTGTCCTAAGGGCATACAATGAGTGAAGAAATATGTATTATTAAATCTCTGTGAGAGCGGCAAGAATCCATGGCATTTGAGTTATGACCCTTTATTCAAGAAAATCTATCAAATCTTGATACAATCTGCAAGAATTCATAGCATCCAATCTATGACAATTTCCTTTCCCTCCTCCCTCAGCTCCCGGTCTATGACTGTAATTTCTTCTCATTAGGATCAGACCTGTAGTAGTTTTCATTTCCCTTTTCTCCATGTTGCCAAAGCTCTGTTTTAGGCAGTAGCAGCCAAGAAGTCTGGCACCTCCTCTTTCACAAAGTTCCCAAGCATTACCCCTACTGCAGAAGGCCAAGAATACTGAGGTCTGACCACCCAAACCCATCTAATTATAGGCTATAGATTCCACATCAGGAAAAGCAAGCCAAGAACAGAATACTTTATCGTGACTCTACTCAAAATCCTGATTGTAAAATCATTCAGAGAAGTGAGATGCTGTCCCCATGTCCAGGCACAAAGCAGTGATGTAGAATTTCTGCCTAGGGAAGAAGCAGGCAGTAGGAATAGCCACAGAAATGTAACCTTTCCTACAGTGATTGACTTTACCTGGAGACAGAATTTGGGAACTTCAAGTCAAAGGTGTTATCAAAAACAGAACTTTTAGGGCCAGGGAGATAGTTCAATGGAATAAGTGCTTGCCCTGGCAAGTACAAGGTCCTGAATTCAATCATTGGTGCCACCAAACAAAACCTCTTGCTGATGACCAACTAAGAGAAGACTTGCTGCTATGTGCAAACAAGTAAAACTATTCAAAGATACAATGACTGTAAATGTCCCAAATTTAGTAAGACACTACATATCCAAGAAGCTCAATGAATTCTAAATAGGATAAATGGGAGGAAAACCACACACAGGCATATCATAATCAAAACATTAAAAGGCATAGATGAAAAGCTTAAAAACAACAAGATAAATAATTCATCACATACAAAGAAACCACAATAAAGTTAACAACTGAAATCACATGGGAAGCAATGGAAGTCGGAAGACAGTAAGATAACATTCTAAATGCTGAAGCAAAATGTCACCAAGAATTTTTCTTTTGTGGTGGAAATCAAGCCCAGGGCCTCATCTATGCTAGACAAGTACTCTTAACACTTGAGTTACATCCTCCTCTCTCACAGAGAATCTTATATGCAGGAAAATTATCTTTCAAGAATGGATGCAAGTTGGGCATCGTGGCACACTCCTATAATCCCAGCACTCAAGAGGCTGAGGTAGGATTCCTGTGAGTTGAAGGCCAGCCTGCACGTACATAGCAAGATCCTCTCTTAGAAAAACAAAAAGACAGAATGCAAGTAAAAACATTCCCAGATAAATAAAAGCTAAGATAATGTATTACCAGCAAATCTGCCTTACAAGAAATATTAAAAGAAGGGCCAGTGAGATAGCTCAATGGACTAAGTGCCTGCTTAGGCAAGTACAGGGACCGAGGCTCAATCCCTGGTATGGCGTGCGGTGCTGGCCTTGCCCTCGAGTGCATTGAGCAGGGTATCCAGTCCTGGCTTGGTGGGTCATGCCTATAATCCCAGTGCAGGGAAGGCTGGAAACAGTAGGATCACTACAAGTCCAGTCTGCCTAGTGAGACCCTGTGCCAAATACATAAAAAAAGAAATATTAAAAGAACTTACTAAAAACATGTGATGCTAGAAAGTAACTTGGATCTGCATAAGAAACAGACAGAACCAATAGAGATAATTATGTAAGTAATTCAAAGACTAGATTACATATTGTTTTTCCTTTCTTCTAATTGATATAAGTAGCAATAAGATAAAACTGCATATTGTGCTTCCCTGGCAAGCGCAAGGGCCTGAGTTCAATCGCCGGTTCCGCAAAAAAAAACTACATATAAAACTATATGTATATATAACTGATAGGCCTATAATATACAGAAATTAATACATTTGACAGTAGCAGTTCAAAAGAAATGAATAGGAACAAAGTTGTATTTAAGGAAATATCTGATGGCAACAGGAGGAACACACAGGAAGAAATGAGTCTGAGAATGTGAATGAGAAAGTTGGTATAACATTATAAATATGTACTTGCTCCCCTCAGCTTTCTTAAAAGCTATAAATGATATAAATTAGTATGAAGTAATGTGAAAATTATATATTTATAGATGTTACATGTGTAGCAATATCACAAAATGGAAAAGAGAATAGGGTTGTACAAGAATAACATTTCTGTATCTCACTGGGTTTAAGTTATTATAAAGAAGGTTCTGATGAGCTAAGATGTTTATTATAAGCACCAGAGTAGCCACTAATAACTCAGAAGATATAGTGACATACTCATTAAGGAATTAATATATTACGCTAAAAAATATTTAGCACAAAAGAAAGCAGAGTAGAAACAAAGAAACAAAAAGTATGAAACATGTACAAAGCAAAAATCAAATGTTGCTCAGCAGACTACAGTGCCTGCTTAGGCAGAGGCAGCGGCCCAGGTTCAATCGCCAGCAGGTTGTGCCGGCCCCACCCTTGGGGCGCTCTGAGACTGCGATGGAGACTGGGCATGGTGGTGCACGCCTGTAATCCCAGCATATGGGAGGCTGAAAGCAGGAGAATCATTACGAGTCTGATCTACATTGTGAGACCCTGTAGACCCTGTCCCACATACAGGAAAAAAGAAGCAAATGTTAAGGCAAAAATTCAATCATATGAATAACATTAGATGCTCCAAATGTTTACACTGTCTGGCAGATGTGGTGACTTAGCACTTACCCCCAACAACGTCAGTGTTAAAGTGGAAAGATTTTGCAAGCAATCTGACGAGTTTCACAGGGTTCAGATCATAAATACCTGAAGGACTAGATGATCGAAAAGTTAAAAAAAAAAGTACTCTCAAAGAAGATATAATCCAGATCATGATTACTCAAGGATATACTGTATATGGCTCAAGGAGTTAGAAAAAAAACTTGTTTTAGCAAAATGTTAGCTGTGACACAAAGTCTCCACATGTTTCATTGGATTTAGATTCAACAATGAGCAATTGAACTATTTGTTTGTATGGTACTTGGACAGAATATCAAAAATAGAGCATGCTATATCATATACAGGAAGGAAAAGCACACCAAAACAGTTGCCTTCACACTAAAAGCATAACTCAAATTTTTTAAAATGTTTCTATGTAGTTTTTATAAGGAGCAAAAACCACTAATGACCAGTTAACACATGGGAAGATATTTAACACAGTCGGCAGGAAATTAAAAATCAAAACCACCATGAAATGTTACTTCACATTCACTAATATGATTTTAGTTAAAAAGAGAAATGGTAATAATTGTTGCTGAAGATGTAGAGACATTAGAACCTCACATATTACTATTAAAATTAACATAGAATAGCCACTTTGAAAAACAGACTATCAGTTCCTCAAAAGATTAAACATTTGACTTAGAAACTGCTTTTAGGTTTATTACCAGCAGAACTGAAAACATGTCTATAAAAAAATCTTGTATGTAAATGTTCATAGTAGCATTATGTGTAATATCCGAAAAGCAGAAATAATCCAAAAGTTCATTGACTGATAAATGGACAAATAAAATATGGTATATTATAAAATATTATTTGGAATAAAGAGGAATGAAGAAATCTTACATTCTATCCATCCATGAACACTGGAAACCGAGTTAAATAAGCTAATCACAAAAGATCATAGTGTATGACTCCATTTATTTGGAACTTTTTTTTTTTTTGCGGCACCGGGGATTGAACTCAGGCCCTTGTGCTTGCCAGGCAAGCACTTATTTTACTGAGCCAGCTCCCCGGCCCCTACTCCATTTATTTGGAATGTTTAAAATCAGCAGAAAAATTAATGATTGCCTAAGACTGTGGGTAGAATGGAGAGTTGAATATTGGGCTTCTTTTCAGTTAACAAAAATACATTGTTCTAAAGTTAGACTGTGATGTTAGTTGTATAACTATGAATGTACTCACATTCATTCAGTTTTTTTACAAGTTTGAGCAGGGTTTTACTAAGTTGCCTAGGCTAGACTCAAACTTAAGATCCTCCTGCTTCAGCCTCCCACAGTACTAAGATTACAGACGTGCCACTATGCCAAGCTTTGATTTTCTTTTTTAAGCAAGTAAAACACTGAAAGTTCCTGTTTTCCAGAGGCTAAGATTACTGTAATGTACATGATTATAAATTTGTCTCTAAAGAACAGTTTGCTTCTTAAATTTATATGTTTTGATTATCCCCTCTGAATTATAAGACAAGTCTTATTATTTAGCCCAAGAGACGATTTATTTAAGAATTTCCTCTCATGTGTGGAACCACAGTCATTAAGATGCGCGCCCAAGTAGAACTGCTGGTGAAACATTTTATTGGTCATGAAATGATCTTTATCAGTAATGTGGATTAGACAACAAATTGCTTTGCTGGGTACTCACAGTAAAATGAGTTTAAATGTTAAACGTTCACTCCTAAAGTTTAATTTTAAGTTATTTTAATGTTCAGTAGGTATTTGAACTACAATAAAACAATCCGTTTAATATTTTTAAATGTTTTTAGTATAAAAGTTTTTATAGCATAGGTAGCGGATTTATTATATAACATATTGATTCCTGTGTGTCACTCCCCCATTTTAAATTAGATTTAAAGTGCTATTAAATTGGAAATTTTAGGTTTATAGCACAAGAACTCTTCGGGCTTTCCCCACAGATAGATAGATAACTTTCTAATAATTAAGGAAAGCAGAATATACTCTATTTGTATTAACACAGTAGTGCCAGCAGACACTTATGTGAGAGACAGAAACCCATACAATCACCATTATTTATGAAGTAAGAAAGGAAAGTGCTCGTAAAAATAATGGGAGGGCCAGCAAGATAGCTCAGCAGACTGAAGCGCCTGCTTAGGCAAGCTTAGGCAAGCCCAGGAACCCAGGGACTGCAGTTCGATTCCCAGCATCACATGCCTACCATGCCGAGCCAGCCACAGAGTCCAGGCATAGTGGCACAAGCCTGTAATCCCAGCACTGGGGAGGCTGAAAACAGGAGGACTATGAGTCTGAACTGAGAAGTGAGATCCTATAACAACCAGATATATTTAAAAAATTAAAATTAAAATTAAAGAGAAGCACCTACATATATCTTGTAGAAAAAATTGATATTATATATAATAGCATACAAAAAAGACCAAAACTAAATTGTCAGTCTCTCAAACTAGAAATTGCAAGAGGTAATGCCCTTGTTTAAGTCAAGTTTTTGAAAAATTGTATTAGCATAAAATTGACTATTTTTGTTTACTGGAAAAAGTAAATCACTTTTTGCCCATTTTTGTTTGTATAAAAATGCTATACTATGTCTTGCTTTTCTGTCTCATAAATTAAAGCCACCATATTCATGTTTATTTGATGTAATATTAAATAAAAGAAAAAGTATTTCCTCTTATTTAAAATCAGTTAATTTTCATTTTTACAAGTAAAAACAATAGTATTGATGTGACTGGATTGAATAGTCTAATCAAGAAATGGATTATGAGACAGGATTATAAAAACCAAAATCTAGCCAAGCAAGGTGGCACATGCCTGTAATTCAAGCACTCAGGAGGCTGAGGCAGGAAGATTACTGCAACTTCGAGTCCAGCCTGGGCTATGAAGTGAGCCCAATGCCAGCCTGAACTGCATAACGAGACCCTACCTCAAAAAGACAAAAATAAATAAATAAATAAATAAATACAAAAACAAAAAGATACTGTCTATAGAAGACACAGATTAAAATCAAAGATGCCATAAGTTGTAAGTAAGAATATAGGTAGATGGTGGCACGTGCCTGTATTCCTAGTGCTTGGGAGACTGAAAGCAGGAGGATCGCTGTGAGTCTGATCTGGGTAGTGAGACCCTGTAGACCCTGTGCTAAGTACATAAAAATAAAAAAAGAATATAGGTAGAGATCTACCGTTCAAATATCCACCATGAAATCTGAAGTGGCTATATTAAGATCAGACAAAATAAAACACAGACTACTTCTAGAGATAAGAATGGACATTTCAAGCCAGGGAGATGGCTCAGTGGAATAAGCACTTCCCTGGCAAGCTCAAGGGCCTGAATTCAATCCCTGGCTCGCAAAAAAAAAAAAAAAAGAATAGACATTTCATAATGGTAAAAGGACCAGTCCATCAGAAAAATATAATAATTGCAGTCATATGTAGTTTAACAGGATATATTCTGAACAAGGTATTGTTAGGTCATTTCATCCTTGTGTGACCATCAGGATGTATACATACACAAATCTAGATGTTATCAATCAACAGACACAGAAAACACAAAATATATGAGGCTGCAAACTTTTTTATATGAAGGATCATGCTTTACTAAGTATAGTACAGTAAATATAAAAACCATAGACATTTATTATCAACCAAGTATTATGTACTATACATAATTATGTGTTATATGTTTATATGGTTGGTAGCATCATTTGTTCATACAGCACAAATATGAGAGTGATATGTTGCACTATGACACTACTACCCAGTAGGAATTTTCCAGCCTTATACTCATATGGAACCACCATCATAGATGTAGTCTGTCACTGAACAAAATGTTATGTGATGTATGGTTGTGTAAATATACATGAGTACCTAATAATGACCCCCAAATGCAGGAAGTAAACACTGACATATATGAAAGAAATAAATCAATAGCTGTATTTATTTATTTTTACAGAAAATTTTCGACATGTTTTCATGCACATGGCTACAAAGAAAACCCAAAGGGCAATGATATTACAGTTTATGAGGTCATAATTCAATAAACAATATTAATAACTAAAAGTGATCAAAAACTTGACAATTTAAGTTTAGATATATTTGCAGATAATGGGAAAGAAAACTATAACATTCTGTAGGAACCTATGAAAATTGTATCTGAAAAATTGTATAGTCAAAATACCCTTTTTGTGAAAGAAGACAAGAATGAAACTAAATCATCATCCTAATAAATTAGAGAATAATAGAAGTAAAAGCCTAAATTAGTGAAATAGAAGGGAAAACTAACATGTAACTAAATTCAAACTCTTGTCATATAAAGACACCTAAATATCTGTATATTTCTTGAGCAGGTTTAACTTTTTTTTCTTCTGTATTTTATTTATTTTATTTTCATAATTTTATTGAGAAACAAATAGCAATGAGACAGTTTCAAATCAAATTGGACAGTTTCAATAATTAACAAATTGCATACATTCTTCCTGGTGGTTAATTGCTGTACAAGATGCGGACATGATATTCTATTTACAAACACCATTAGAACAAATCCCTCTATTCATTAAGAGAATAACTATATATCTATCCTAACCACTTTGAATACACAGATACAAAATGGACATTCATCCGTATACCCTTTTTTGTTAAGTTCCGTTATTTGAATATTATAGGTGTGTAAACTCAGCAAAATATTCTAAAAGAGTCCAGTAGCCCATAATAGTATTGGGTCTTCTGCTTGACTGGCAATGTCAGAAATTGTTGACCTGAGTCCCGTATAGCTCAACATAACAGCATGGCTTTACTTCTTATATTTCGTTTTTATACTTTTCTGCTGGATGGTTAAGACCAAGGTAAAGCAGGACCTATGCAACAAGAGTTGTAGCTTTTGGGTCTGATTTATCCTGAGATCCTGTACCTCAGATTGTAGAACCTTTGTCAGTGTCAGCCATGTGGATGAGTCACGGCCATTTCTTGGCCAATGTGCTCTCTGTGAAAGCCTGAGAGAATGTTTTCTCTCCATGTGATTCTCCTTAGGCACACTCTACATCATCAATCACTTTCCTCTTTGGCCCCATAATCTCCTTGATCAGAAAATTTGGGACACTACTGAGTTACATGATGTAACAGTACAAGTTCTCATATGTCCTGAGTCTTAATTGACCTTGCAAGGCTAGGACCAAAAAGTTGACTTTCCTTGCAGCCCTCCTTTTTCTCTAATTTTGGTCTGCAAACTTAGGTTGTTAACCATCCAGAAGACACGCTTATTGTTATTACCTTACAACCTAGGCTGTTAAGCTTAACCTCACTATCTGTCTGAATATCAAACATCTTAGGCATAATAAGGAACAGGTATTTTTCATCAAGTATTGATATGTTGAACTTTAAGTCCCTATAGAATATGATAAAAAAATTAAAAATTAGAATACATTTTAAAAATAGGCATAAAGAATTATATACTTCTTATGTTTACACATAAGTCAAAAAAACTAACCATATACAACCTTGAAGCAGGAGAGTCCCACAATATTCCTTTTCCTGTCTCTTGCTTTCATTCAATAGCTGTATTTAGAGACTTCAGTAAGCTAGTTTTCTATAATGAATGGAATATATTGTCACAAGACACTCAAGGATATCAAAGATTTCAACAACACTGTAACCTAGGATTTTCACATCTATAGTCATAAGAAATATCAACATGAATATGCTACATTAAACTATAGACTAAACTTAGCAGCCATCTATAGAACATTCAGATCAACCTGTATATTCTGCTATATATTCTGCTCAAGTACACAAAGAACAATCTCTAGGATAGACAATATGCTAGACCATAAAACATGCTTCAAATAAATTTCCAAAGAATTGGAGCAATGCACAATCTTCTGTAACCACAATGATACAAAATTGGAAGTTAATGAAAGAAAGGTGAAGAAAATTAGGAACCAGGATATATTGTGTACAAGCACAAATTCCCCATGATGAATGTGATTGTTATGTATATCTAAATTGTACCAATAAACTTAATTTTAAACAAAGGAATTCAAAAATTTCACAAAGAAAAAATAATACAGTTCTAAAATAGTGGCGCAAAAGAAGTTACAGGAAAGGCAGAAGATACTTTCAGATGAATAAAAACAGACAACTTGCCAAAGCTTGCCAGATGCAGTGAAAAACAGTAAAGGGATTCTCTTTGAGACAGGGTCTCACTGTAATTCAGGCCTGTTTTGAATTCAGAACTCAGTGATTCTTCTGCTTCAGCCTCCTCAGTGTGGGATTACAGGAATGCACCACTACACCCGGCTAAAGGGATATAAGTGCCTATAATAAAAATGGAGAAAGGGCCAGGCAATGTAGTTCACAGGCATGATTCCAGCTACTTGGGAGACAGAAATAAGAAAATTGCAACATTCGAAGCCAGCGTGGGCAACTTGGTGAGACCCTATTTCAAAACAAAAGCTTAAAAAAGATGGGGCTGTCGCTTAGTGGTAGATGGTCCTTTGATTCCTCCCTAATAACTTGTAAAGAGAAAAAAAAAAAAGATGAAACACCATGACCAAGTAAGGTTTATCTGAAAAATACAAGACTTTTTTAGTATCTGGAAGTAAGTTAAAATTATGTTCTTTATCAGTGAAATAAAGGACAAGAACAACACAATCCTAATAGACACAGAAAATGTATTTGACAAAATTGAACACTCAAGATAACACTACTCAAGACACTAAGAACAGAAACTTCCTCAGCCTGATAAAGGACACCGTTACCATTATCCTTAATGGTGAAAGACAGAAAAATTACCCCCGTAGATCAGGAACAAGACAAGGATGTCTGTTCTTGCCACTTCTATTTAACATTCCCCTGAAGGTTCTAGACACTAAAACTATCTCTGCAAATGACATTATCATGCATGTAGTATATCCTAGCAAGTCACTGAAAATCTATCAGAACAAATATATCAGTTTAGCAAGTTTGCAGGATACAGAATCAACATAAGAAAATTAGTTGTATTTGTACACACTAGAATTGAACCATTTGAAGATAAAATTACAGTTGGGGAAATAGTGGTCTAAGCATCTGCCTGGCAAGTGGAAGGACCTGGGTTCGATCCCCAGTACTACGCTGGCCTTTCCCCTGGGCGTGCTGAGCCACCACAACTAGGCATGGTGTTGCATACCTGTAATCCCAGTACTGGGGAGGCTGAGACAGGAGGATCAGTATGAGTCCGAGCTTCATAGTAAGACCAGGTACCAAATTAAATAAAATATTTTAAGAAGAAAATAAAATTATGAAAACGATTCCACTCATAATAGCATCAATATGAATATCTTATGAATAAATGTTGCAAAAAAAGTATAAGGTTTGTACATTGAAAACTATAAAACATTGAATTAAAGAAGACCTAAATACAAAGTCATACACAGAAAAATAATCAATGTTCATGAATGGGAAAACTTAATATTCTATTATTTTTTATTCTTTTATTTTTTATTTATTTTTGTGGTACTGGAGGTCAAACTCAGGAACTTGGCTTGCTGGGGAGGTGCTTATACTGCTGAGCTATATCCTGTGCCCTGACTTAATATCCTAAAGATTGGTTAGCCCTCAGATTGCTTCGGAGGTTAAACACAATCTCAATCAAAATTGCATCTGACTTCATATAGAAATGCAAGCTACAATATTTAAATGGCAATGGAGTACCCATCTCTTAACAAAACTAAACAAAAAAGGGGATACAAAGAAAGGACCATTTTGTATCTGTATATACAAAATAGTGTAGATATACAGCTACTTTCTCTTAATTCAGTGGGAAGAAAGATTTGTACTAATAGTGTTTGGACAGGATATCATGTCTGCATCTCGTACTGTGAATAACCACTATGAAGACAACAATATGCAATGTATTAATTATTGTAACTGTCCTACTAACCTGTTTTGAAACTGCCTCATTGATATTTGTTCCTCAATAAAATTAATTTTTTTTAAAAAAGAAAGAAATGCAAGGAGCTCAAAATAGCAATCAAAGAAGAAAACAAATTTGGAGATATCACATTTCCTGATCTTAATACTTCCTGCAGCCCAACATTAAGTAAAACTATAGTACTCTGTAAAGATAGACAGATCAGTGGAATTCAATCAAGAGTCCAAAAATAAACTCATGTACCTATGGTCAATTGATTTTTAACAGTATTGTTAAGACCAAATAAATGAAGAAAGAATAATCTTTTCAATAAATAATGCTGAGACTACTGAATAATTATGCATAAAATAAAGAGATTGGAACTTGCCTTATAGCACATATAAAAATTAAAAATAGATGAAAATCTAAAAGTTAAAATTATAAATCTGTTAGAAGTCATATTTGTGACTTTGGATTAGGTAATTTTTCAGAAAAAAAATGGCACCCAAAGTACAAACAGCCAAAGAAAAAATTAAGTTAGACAAAGTTAAAAATTTCTGCACTATAAGCAATACCATCAACAAAGTAAATAACCAACCCACAGAATGGATGAAAATATTTGCAAATCATGTAGCTGATAAAGATCTTGAATTTAAAGTACATAAAGAACTCTTATAACTCAGTAATAAAGATAACCCAGTGTTTAAATGAACAAAGCAATAAGCACACAAAAGGGTGCCCAATATCATTTACCATCAGGGAAATGATAATCAAAACCACAATGAGATACTATTTCACACCCACAGAGATTTCTAGAATCAGCTATTGGCAAGAATGCAGACAAATTGGAAACCTCATACATTGCTGATGGGATGAGAAAAGAGTGCTAACTGCTTTGGCAAACAGTTTGGAAGATGTTTAGGAGGTTGAATAGATATAGAGATATCATATCACCCAATAATTCCACTCAGTTATGTCTACTCCATAGATATGAGAACAAATCTGCCAAAACTTGCACATAAGTGTTTGTAGAACAGTATGCATAACAGCCAAAAAGTGGGACAAAACCAAGTGTATATCAACTGCTGAGTGACTAAATAAAATATCCGTATAACAAAATATTATTTAGCCGTAAAAAGGAGTAATTGCTGACACATACTACAACACAGGTGAATCTTGAAAACATTATGCTAAATAAAAGAAGCTAGTTAGCGAAAAGGACATACGTACATTATTCTGTTTAGATCAGGTGTTCTGTAGGCAAATCTATAGAGAAAATGGAGATTAGTGGTTGTGTAGAACTTTGGAGAACGGGAATAGAATTGTGAGCTGATAGGCTTGAGATTTGCTTTTGTGGTAATGAAAATGTTCTAATATTGATAGTGATGTTAATTATGTCAACTCTGAATATGCCAAAAAACATTAAATCATACTTTTAAGTGAGTGATTTCTATAGATGACTTATATTTCAATAAAACTTTAAAAAACAGAAAAGAGACGTATCTATAAAGTAATAACAAGTTTACATGGTACAGGAATGTGTAATTCCCTTTGGCAAGAATATTTTGTTCACTTATGTATTCCCATTGGCTAGAAGTGATTAGCATAGAACAATTACTCAGTGTTGATAAAATGATTTTATTGATAACAAACTCAAAACTACCCTTTATAAAAAATAGGAAGTCAGGGTAGCCTCAACAGTTATTCCATGCTTTCAAATTAAGGGGAAGTCAGAGGAAACATAGTTTGAAATAATAAATTTGATTTTAAAAAATTATCTTTGGTACAGAGTCCTAAAAGATAATACATAGGGTAAACCAAATTCAAAGAAGATGGTGTGCTAGACTTAGTACTTACAGAAGGGTCTTGCACAAATGTAACTGCAATCACAGGAGTAATGAGGTCATGGAGATGAAGAATATATAGAAAAAGAAGAGAACCTCTTTATTCATATATGAGAATGAAAGCAATGGAATTTATAAGGCTGAAAAAGAATCGGGATGCTGTGGGAAAGTCACTGGGGATACTAATGATGGTGAGAGAAGCTGATGAAGATCAGGACTGTAAAAAGCCCACTGGATTTAATAAGTGGGAGATTTCAGTACAGTGGTAAGAACTATTTGCAAGGGGCTTATGGAATGAGCAGTAATGACGAGTGAAAGCACTAAATGCAGATCTCAACTTCAGGAAGATTGGTGGTGAGAAAAGTGCTAGGTTTGCTTTTCACTGGACTAGTTTAATCTGGCTACATTTCTTTAATTCTCTTGATCAGTCATCAACACACATCATACTTTAGTAGAAAGGTACGGTACAGTGTTTGTACTCTCTAGTGCTCTCTGTAAGAGTAGTAATCAGATCATATCCATCTCAGTATGCCACAAACGTCGCACAGTGCCTAGTGTGTAAATGGGCTAAAGGAAATGAATTGTTCTAGTATGCCGGCAAAGACATGACTAAACTGGCTCACTATGTGTCTGCATTAAATGAGGAGCAAGTGAATCCCTTAGGAGCTTAATGGAGTAGTAAAATAGGGATGGGGCTAGATCAATGCAGTAAATGTGTGTTCAGTTGAAATAGGCAGTATTCCACCACATTTCTTGTCTTCTTGATCTTTAATTTCTGAGAACAGGATATACCTGTATTCAGTAATAAATGGTTTCATTCAGGAGGGAAAATATTTTACTGGCATATTATCTTAATTTATAGGTAGTTGGCTATATGATAGGCTTCCTCCATTGTGCAAGCCACTGTATTTTAACATGGATGGACCATAGGTTTGAGGGAGGAAAAGAATATTGGTCGGGTAACCTGAGTCCTGGCTTTATCAATAGCTGTCTATGTAGAAGACAGTTCATTAGATGATCTTTAAAGTTCCTTCTGTGGTATTGTCAATAACTAATTTAAGACAGAGACTTTAAGAATTTAGCTACAGAACAGTGAACTGAACAAGGAAATCATATTGCCTTTACTGAAAAACATGATTTTAGACGTATCAGTTCTTAAGTCTGATAGGAAAATTGAAGGCAGCTCACTATATTGTATTTAGCCCTACGTATTGATGCTATCTTGAAAGACTTTTAGATATAAGGGGTTTTTTTTTAGCTAGCTGCACAGCAATTAAGATTTAACTTTTTTTCTTATTAGGACCGTAAGAGGCAATATGAGCTGCTCAAACTTGAAAGAAATTTCCAGAAGCAGTCCAATGTACTCAGACGTAAAACGGAGGAGGTAGGTAATAAAATCTAGTCTGCTAGGTCAAAAGTCTTGTCATCTTCAGATTAAAATGCTATCAATATTCTGTGAAATCTGGGATATCAATCTTGACCAATAATTCCAAAATCTTGATCTCTGTATGTTATAAACTGAAAAGCTAAAGGCGTCATGGGAAATGGTGCCTTTGAAATAAGAATTCTTTTTCTGATTATTTTTCATTCCAAAAAACCCAGAGTAATATTGATATGTAACATTTCCAGGCATTTTTATATGCTGAACATCCTTTCAATGTGTTTCTCCCCTATGCTTTAAAGTAGTAACTATTCACTGGTACTATATCCGTAGAGACTTGTAAATCTGGTTCTGTTTCTTTTTCTACTAATATGCTGTGAAGTTAGAATGTTCTTATTACCCATCATTCAACATAACTGTGTGCCTTTTTATTTAGGCAGCAGCTGCCAACAAGCGTCTCAAGGATGCTCTCCAAAAGCAACGTGAGGTCGCAGATAAGCGGAAGGAGATGCAGAGCCGTGGAATGGAAGGTGCTGCAGCTCGAGTAAAGGTACAGATAGTTTAAACTGCCATTTCGCTTATGTGCATTGGAGATAGGAAGAAGTTAGAAATAGCTTTCTTTTGGTTTAGAAGTAAGCACTTCAAAATTTGAAGTTCTACCTCAAAGCCTTGTTTCCTAAAATGTTTGCCTTCTTTTGCCCTTTCTCTGCCTTTTTTATTCTGTGAGGAACCCCAGCCAAATACCATATTGAAGAATAATCTTCCCCATTCCTTCTGTTAACCCATAGTGCCAATCTCTAGAAACACTCTCACAGTACACCAGAAATAATGCTTTTCCTATTCTATAGGTATTGTTTAATTGAGACAAGTCGATGCCTGAAATTAACCATCCCATGAGTAAAGCTACTATTTAAAAAAAAACCCTCACATACAGGTATAATGGACTCTCAAGTCATGACCAGCCTTACCTATGGGTTATGACTGGTATTTTAAGTTTAACTTAGAACCAAAGTCTTGAGTTATAACCTGAATGCTGGCCACTTGTATGGTTATAAACAAAGACTTGCAATGCCAGAAAGCATATATAAGCATCGGTCAGCCCAGATGTGAGTGTTTGTGGATGTGAGTTCCATCAGTGCATTATATAATCATTACTGCTATTAAAATGGCCTCCAAAAACACTAGGAAAAACAGCTAAGGAAGGAAGGGAAAGTAAAGGTGAACAGAATCAAAAAGGAAGAAATTATGGAGAAATGTGAAAGTGGCATTCATGTGACCAGTCTTGCTGACATGCACGCGTGTCAAAATCCTCCATCTAGACAATCTTACAGAGAAAAGATTTGTGGTGTTGCTAACGGTGCTGCTTATATTACTAAATCATGATTCATATTGTTAGATGAGGCAGAAAGACCGTTCTTGGTGTGGATGAAGGAAAGGCAGGTAGCAGGTTATAGCCTGTCTGATTATAATTTATGAAAAGGGTAGGGCGGTAAACGCAGATCTCATGAAGGAAACTTCATCAATGAGTGACGATGGTGAAACATTTCCTACCAGTGTGGGGTGGTTTCACAACTTTAAAGCAAGAAATGGCATTTGCACCATAACTAAGCATGTTGAAGCTGCCAGTGCTAATAAAAGGGCTGCTGAAAATTATATATAATACTTTGAAATGATGGCTTTTGCTCTCATCAAGTTTTCAACTGTGATGAAACTGGCCTTTTCTGGCAGAAAATGCACAGGACAGCATACATTACTCAGCAAGAGAAGAAAACGCCAGGCCACAAACCCATGAGCGACAGGCTAACCACACTGCTGTGTGCCAGTGTGAGTGGTGACCTCAAGATAAAGCCTGTCTTGGTTTATCACTGAGACTCCTAGAGTGTTCAGCACATACAAAGCCCTGAAGAACAGGTAGGGGTCGTGTGGAGACCCAGTGCACAAGCCTGGAGAACCAGGGTATTTTTTCTGGAGTGGATCAGAGAGGCTTTCTGTCCTACTGTTAAGAAATATCTGAAGGACAAAAGGTTACCAACCAGGCCTCTCCTCATCGTGGACAATGACCGTGCCCACCCATGAGATTTGGAAGAAGAACTGGGTGAAGAACTCTCATGACTCTCTTTCTGCCACGTGATAGATTCCTCTACTGTGGCCTATGGACCAGCAGGTATACACATACCACACACACACACATACTGAAGCTATACACCAAGAAACTGTTCCTAAAGTGCTTCTAGGTGGTCCCAAATATAGACTTAACCCTTACAGAGTGCTGGAAGGATCACTACAACATCCTTTCCAGTGTAGGGTTAATTGATACCTGCTTGGAAGAAAGGCAGATCCTATACATAAAAACATATAGGACAGACTATGAAGGCTGTGCAGAGAAGCCTGAGCCTTCAGTTGACCCTGTGGTTGGTGGCAGTGTCACCATAGCAGAGTCCACAGGCTTGCGGGTAGACAGTGGTGAGGAACTGGTGGAGGAATACTCAGAGAAGCTGTCTACAGAGGAACTTCAGCAACTTTTAGCCAAGCAATAGACAATGGTGCTGAGGAGCTTTCTGAAGAGGAGGGGAGTACCAACAATCAGTGCAGCAAAGTTCTTCTGAAATAAGGAAATCTGAAGCATTGGGCAGAGCTACAAATATTTGTAGGGAAGACCCACCCAGACAGAAAGTCAGTCGTTGCACTTACTTGCCTCATGACAATGTCATGTCATACTACAGAACAGTGTCAAAGAAAAGACAGAGACAACCTTAGCCCAGGTTTCAGTTCTGAGACTGAGTGAGCCAGAAGCAGGTCCTAGCGGGCTACAGATTTTCCCAAGGAGAAAAAGGAGCCAAATTCCTGACATTCTTATGGGAAAGGACTCTCATTCCAAATAGTAGCCAGCTTCCGCTTCATCCTCCCTTTGCGCAAGCCACAGATGTCAACTTGAAAGGTGAGTGCACTATGAAATTGTTCCTGGTAAGCTTGCACATTTTAGTTAGTTAGTTTTTCATTTTGTGTGTGTTTTATTACATTTCTGAGACAGGATCTCACTGTGTAATTCAGACTGTCCTTGAACTCAACCATAGCTGAGGCTAGCCTCAAACTTGCAGTGCTCTTCATGCCTCAGCCTTCCCAGTGCTGGGATTACAAGCATGCAGCCCCACAGCCAGCTGGCATTTTATAACTTCTTGATGAATACACTAGGAAAATTATTTACATTTCTGGCAAATTATGTATATATACATCCCTTTTTGTTATGAATTACTTAAGGGGTGCTTTGGGAGGTTTCAGAGACAGTTATGGGTATTTCCATTATTTTTTATGGGAAAAAGTCTTGACCTACAGCTAACTTGTGTTACTACCATCCCTTTCCAACAAATTGAGTCTGTAAGTCAAGGGTCCACTGTATCTTTATAAATATGCATAATCATTTCACTTGGATAAATAGCTAGGAGTAAGACTACTAGGTCATGTGGTAAGTGACATTATAAGACACCACCAATCCACCTGCTCAGTTCTGGTATATAGAAATACAATTGATTTGTGTATATTTTATCTTGACATACCAGTCTACTAGCTTTTTTGCAGGTTCCTTGGAGTTTTGCATGTAGAAATCATACCACCTATAAATACAGTTTTATTTTTTCCTTTCTAATTTATATATCTTTTAACTTTTTAACCTGCCCTATTGTATCAGCTAAGACCTTCAGGATGATATTTAAATAGGACTAGAAAGAGTAGACATTTCCCTGTTCTTAATCATAAAAGGAAAGTATCCAGTCTCTCACCATTATTATGTTCACTGCAGGTTTTTCATAGATGCCCTTTATCAAGTTTAGGAAATTCTTATCTATTATCAATTTGATGTACGTTTTATCATGAATGGATATTAAATTAGAGACTTTTCTGTCTCTAAGTTGTTGATTTGGTGAATTACTTTGAACAATGCTCAAGTGTGGAGCCAGTCTTGCTTTCCTTGATTAAACTCAATATTGAACACTTTATTATAAAACAGACTTTTCCTTAGGTGATTTTTGCCCAACTGTAAACTAACATAAGTGTTTTGGGCACATTTAAGAAAGACAAGTCTAAGCTAGCTATGATGTTTAGTAGATTAGATAGATTAAATGTATTTTCAGTTTAGGATATTTTCCAAATGCTCTGCATTTGCGGAAATGTAAGCCCTTTATAAGTTGAGGAACATTTATATGTAAAATAAAGTTTTTGTTGAAAATGTTTGCATCTGTGTTTATGAAGAATATTGGCCTATAATTTTCCTATATTCTTTTTGGTTTTAGTCTCAAGATAATCTTGGCCTCATAGATTGAGTTAAAAACTAGTTCCTTCCAGTCAGTTGTCAAGAAAATTTTGTATACAGTCAATATTATTTCTTTCTTAAAAGTTTAATAAAAATCACCAACAAAGTCATCTGGCCTGAAGAGATTTGGTTTGCTTGTTTGTTTTTATTTTGGGGGGGAAGAATGTTAACAAAAGTTCAACTTTAAAAATTGATGTAAGAGGGGGCCGGGGAGATGGCTCAGTGGAATAAGTGCTTCCCTGGCAAGTGCAAGGGCCTGAATTCTGCCAAAAATCCCCGGTTCTGCCAAAAAAAAAAAAAATTGGTGTAAGAGACTGGGCATAGTGGCACACGCCTTTAATCCCAGCTCTTGGGAGGCTGTAAACAGGCATATCACTACAAGTCCAATCTAGTAGTGAGACCCTGAACACCCTGTAGACCCTTCCCTAAAAATACACACACACACACACACACACACACAAATTAAAATTGATGTAAGTGTAGGGAAAATAGCTTGGCAGTCAAAGCGCCTGCTTGACAAGCACAAGGACCCAGGTTTGATCCCTGGTACCACATGCCCTGCTGGCCCCAGAACCAGGAGTGGTGGCGCACACCTATAATCTCAGCACTGGGGAGGCTGAAGACAGGAGGATCACTATGAGTCCAAGCTGCACAGCGAGACGTTGTACCAAATAAGTAAATAAATACTTTTTTAAAATTGATATCAGTGCTGGGTGTGGTGGTGCATGTCTATAATTCAAGCTACTCAGGAGTCTGAATGAAGATCTCAAATTCCAGGCCAGCCAGGGCAACTTAGCAAAACTCTGTCTTAAAAAGGTCTGGGAATGTAGCTCTGTAGTAGAGCACTTGCTACCATGTGTGAGATCCTGTTTCAGCCCTCAGTACCACAAAAAATCTATACTGGTGCCAGCACTCTCATTTCTGATATTTTCTTGTTTTTGCCATTTTTTCTGAGGTTTATCAACCAACTCATTCTGGTAAATGGTTAAAATCATAAATTTTATGTTATATATGTTTTATCACAATAAAACATTTTTAAAATTGATCTCATTAGTTTCCACTGCAATCTTTATGGTTTCCTCACTTCTGCTTAGTTTGGATTTAATTTGCTCTTAATTTCTTGGGGCAATCCTACCAACCCTCATTGATTTACAATCTTTGTTGTTTTCTAGTGTAGATATTTAGTGCTTGAAATGTTGCTTTAAATACTTTTATTAAAACACCCCACACATTTTGGTGCTTATTTTTATATGGTATCAAAAATCAAACTCAAGACCTTGTGCTTGCCAGGCAGGTCCTACAGTGCTGAGCTATATCACTGGCCCACGTTTTGGTAATATATTTTAATTTTCCAAAATATATTCTGATTTTCCCATTGATTTGTTCTTTGACCTATGAGTTATTTAGAAGATTATGTACTTTTCAAATATTTGGAGATTTTTCCAAGCATCTTTTTGTTACTGATTGCTAGCTTTATTCCCTCATGGTCAGAGAACATAGTTGTCTGAATTGAATCTTTTTGAACTCACTGTAACTAATTTTATGACCCAGGATGTAGTCGATCTTGGTAAATGTTCTATGTGTACTTGAGAAGCATTTGTATTCTCTTGTAGAGAGCATTCTGTAAATGTCAATCATATTGACTTAATTGATTGTGCTGTATTCCTGACATATCCTGACTGGTTTTCTGCACACTTGTCCTCTCAAATATTAAGGGGAAAATGTTCAAATCTCTAACAATAATTTTGAATTTGTCTATTTTTCATTGTAGTTCTGCTTTTACTTAATATGTTTTGGAGCTCTGTTGTTAGAGGCATGAAAATTTAGGATTAAGTGACCTGTTTATTATTATGAAATGAACTTCTTTATCCCTATGATATTCTGTCCTAAAATCTGATTTTTCTTATATTAATACATCCTTCCAGCTTTTTTTATTAGTTTTAGCATGATATTTTTGTGCTTTGTAAACTTATTTGGGCTTTTATTTTTAATTTTTTTTCTTTTCTTTGTGTATTTTTGGGAAGGGTCTACAGGGTGTTCAGGGTCTCACTACTAGATTGGGCCCATAGTGATTCTCCTGTTTACAGCCTCCCAAGAGCTGGGATTACAGGCGCACGCCACCACTCCCAGTCTCAATTGTCTTCTCAGCACGTCCCAAGGGTGGTGTCTGCATGGCAGGCCCTGCGGATGAACCCCAGCCCCTGCACATGACCGCAGCCGCTGCGCGTGCACCTGCTTGCAGGCTTTTTAATCCGCTGAGCTATTTGGTCGGCCCTTAAAATGTATTTCTTAAAGGCGCCGTATAGTTGGTTCTCTTACCACCTTAGTTGACTTAATGCAGTCAAACCTTGGATTTCAATTAACTTGGTCTGGGAGTGTTCCACAAGACCAGCAGATATTTGTAAGAAATTTTAACTTCATAGAATAAGTGATGATTTCCAATACCAGTAATACAGCACAGCATGGCAAGTGTCACAAGATCATAACTGGTTTCTCTTTCTTTCACCCTCTCTCACTGCCTTGATATACAAATCCTTTAAACAAATTGTTCTTGCAAACCAAAGTTTGAGTTCACAGATTTGGTGCTTTGTTATTAGGGACATGAACATTCAGGCTTATTTTTTTTAATAATTTTATTGAGAAACGAATAGTAATGAGACAGTTTCAAAACAGGTTAGTAGGACAGTTACAATAATTAATACATTGCATATTGTTGTCTTCTTAGTGGTTATTCATTGTACAAGATGCAGACATGATATCCTGTCCACAAACACTATTAGAACAAATCTTTCTATTCATTGAATTAAGAGAAAGTAGCTTTATATCTATCCCAACTATTTTGAATATACAGATACAAAATGGTCCTTCATTTGTATCCCCTTTTTTTGTTTAGTTTTGCCAGAGAAGGATATTCCATTGTCATTTAAATATTGTAGGTGCATTAATTCAGCAAAATATTCCAATATAGTCCAGTAGTCCATAATAGTAGTGGGTTTTCCATAGTACTGACAATGTCAGAAGTTGTTGACTTGAGCCTTTTATAGCTCGCATAGTAATATGGTTTTACTTTTTATACTTCGTTTTTATACTTTTCTGCTGGATGGTTAAGACCAAGATGAAGCAAGACCTATATACCAAGAAATGTAACTTTTGTATCTGACAATGTCAGTCAAATCCCCTCAGCATTTATCCTGAAATGCTGTGCCGCAATTTGTAGATCCTTTGTCACTGTCAGCCATGTGGATGAGTCGCAGCCATTGCTTGGCCAGTGTGCTCTCTGTGAAAGCCTGAGCATTCAGGCTTATGTTCTCTTTTGGACAGTTGACTTATTTGTCATGATAAAATAACCCTTTTATCTCTAGTAGTATTTTTTTCATAGGAATTTTACCTCAATCTGATATTGTTATGGTTTGTGTCTGGATGTCCCCCTCCCCCAAAGCCTCATGTGGGCTGAAGTGGCAGGCTTTTCAGAGGGGGCTGAATCTAGAGTTTGGGATTGATTTGTTGCTGGGGTTGGCAGTTTGAATGTTGCACCTGCCCTGAGGCAGAGTAGTCTGTGTACAGTATAAGGGAAGAAAAGAGGCTAGCTCCTCCCCCTATTGCTTTTGGTATCTTCCACCATGAGCTATTGCCCCTGTGCCATGCCACCCTGCCTAGGAGCCAGCTGATTATGGACTGAAACCTCCACAAACTGTGAACTAAGTAAACCTTTCCTTCCTTCATTTTGGCCATCAGGCATTTTGTGTCAGCAATAAGAGAAAAATAACAAGATATTAATATAGCCGTTCTAGCTTGCTTTTGATTGCTGTTAACATGGTATATATGGTATATCTTCATCAAAAGTAGACACGTTCTCAGGTGTGGCTGTTAGCTTTTTTTGTTTTTGGTGCTGGTGACTGAACCCATGATCTTGTGCATTTTAAGCATGTGCTGTAACAATGAGCTAAATTTCCAGTCTCTAAGGTCACTCTTTTTAAAAATTAATTTAGCAAATTTTATTTTCTTTCTTAAAATTACCAGTCATTCATTTTAAAATTATAATGGGTATCTATTTATTAAATAAAATGGTAGAAATAGTCTTCAATGAATAGTCTTATGTATCATAACTAAAGGCAAAAAACAATTGTTAAGAAAATGGAGAGGGGCTGGGGAGATGGCTCAGTGGAATAAGCGCTTCCCTGGCAAGCACAAGGGCCTGAGTTCAATCCCTGGTTCAGCAAAAAAAAAAAAAAAAAAAAAGAAAGAAAGAAAGAAAGAAAGAAAGAAAGAAAGAAAGAAAATGGAGAAAGTAAAGACAAGACACGTAGAAACACTAGGACATCTAGAGAAAGATTCTCCCTAGAAATCCTCTTCTTTTCCTCTTTTTATTGAGACAAAGTCTCATTATGTAGCCCAGGCTGGCCTCAAACTCAGATTGATCCTCCTGTCTCAGCCTCATGAGTGCTGGGATTACAGGCATGTACCACCACAGCCAGCTGAAATTCCTCTTTCTGGTGGGTGACCTTTTGGGATATTGTTATTAAAGCCTCTCAGAGATACAAATGGAAATCTTACTTCTAATTTCTTGAGCTCTGGTCTAGATGAAATGAGGTCTGGAGCTGCTTCTAGCATATCAACCAATGATTCCTCATCCCTGATTTCTAGAATTGGCTTGGAAATGAAATTGAGGTTATGGTCAGTACTGAGGAAGCCAAACGTCATCTGAATGACCTTCTTGAAGATAGAAAGATCCTTGCTCAGGACTTGGCACAACTCAAAGAGAAAAAGGAATCTGGGGAGAATCCTCCTCCTAAACTTCGGGTAAGTATCCGTATGCAAAAATGTTAGCAGTAACTCTGACTGCATCCCCACGAGTCCTCACTGCTTTAGAGGCTTTCTTTCCTGTTAGGACTTACCCTTAACACTCACTATTCTTCTTTACAGAGGCGTACATTCTCACTTGCTGAGATCCCTGGTCAAGTTTCAGAGTCAGAGGATTCTATTACAAAGCAGATCGAAAGCCTAGAGACTGAAATGGAACTCAGGTAACAGGACTATCTTTAAGGCATAAACATTTATACTTGGGACCAAAACTATAGCCTATTAACCTTGTGATTAAAAACCTTACTTTTAAAAAGATATACAGTGGTGGAAAAAATAGAAGAAAGTAACAATATTTTGAACCATATACTATATTAGACATGTTAGATACATTGGAGATCTTGTAATTTGGTTTTAGCAATGTATAACACTAGCTGTTTATCTTTGAATACAGCTATAAGTCACTCAACATTTGAGTTCTTTGTGCTACACTGCATTTAGTGCAATAAACAGAAAGACGGCACTGTCTTTGGTGTCAAGTAGAAACTGTATGCACACTGGTGACATTTGGTACAACTTCAGAAATGTGCTAAGCTATTGATCATTTCCAGTTGATTATGGTGAAAATATTAACACCACAAAAACTAATGAAAGCTACAAATCAGGGCTGATTTTGTTTTTTTATTTTGAGGGTCTCACTAAATTGCTAAGTCGCCGAGGCTGGACTCCAATTTGTAATCTTCCTACCTCAGCCTCCCAGAGTCCTGGGACAACAGTCATGCACTACCACAGCTGACTAAGGGCTAGTTTTTTAAATGCTATTCATCAAACACAAAACTGCACACATCATAAGTAAATGATTAATAAGGGCAGGTGCCAAGTAGAAAGAGTAAGGAACATGAATTTTCAGAAAAAAAAAACGAGAAAGGGTATATACTGTGACTCTGAAGTGCTCGCTCTGCCTCTTCCACAACGCTGCCTAACTCTTCATCCCTCATAATTTTTCTTTTTTTAGTCCTCAAGATAAAACCCAGGGACTCAAGCATGCTGTACCACTGAGCTACACTCTTGGCCTCCACTTAATCTCTCACTAATCTTTGTGTTCTCTGACCATCTTTAAGATTTCCAGCACTTAATTGTGTGGCACATATGATACAGTTGATCTGTGCTTAGTGTTTGTTTTATGTTTTAATTTTCTCAATCTAAGGGATTGAAGAAAAGGACTATACATTAGACAAAGATTCTCCAAGTGCAGTCTTCCAGCCCCAGGGGGGTCTCCAAGTTCCTATTTGGGAGTCTGGGAAATGTAGTTGCATATAATAAGACATTACTTATCTCCACTACTGTGCTGACATTTACACCCCTAGTACTACAAAAGCAAAAGTGGGCAAAACTATTGACACTTTTATCTGACAAAAGAAGTGGCCCCTACATGAACGAGTAGTCATTTGTACCTGATACTACCAAACATTCTCAGTTTTAAATTCTTAAAGGAGCCAGTCTCACCTAAGAATGACTTCGACAAAACAGTGAAAATTGTGAATTGTACTGAATCCTGAATTTTTTTTTAACTTTAGAAAATTTATTAGATGGACTTAAAAATCATCATAAATCAATTTCAGGCAGTTCTTGAATACAGACTATAGGAATTTTCCACCAAAGAATAGCATATATAGCAGGCAATAACAAAAATTTAAGCTTTGATTTCACAACAATATGTAAGGGCTATACAATTTTAAGAAATATTGTATAAGCAATCCACCAGTATCCTGTACATTTCTTCCCACTCCCCCACCACACTATTGTAAGGTTAGATTGAATCAGTTGCATTTGAGCTGAATCCTGACCTTGAGTTTACATCTTTTTAATATCATATGTCATTAAACAGGAAGAACACATGAAGCACTTCTATGTACTGAGCACAATGGTCTTCCCAGGAAAAGTACTGTAGTATTGTTTAAGGTGTGAGTTCAAATGGGCTCTTTTTCGTGGAATATTAGTTTTATTTGAAAGAATAACTGAAAGGAAAAGTGGTTATTCAAACTTCATTTCTTGGCAGTCATGTTCTGAGAAATGAACAAAGACCTTATCACTTTAAAGAAAACAACAATATTTGTTGCCAAAGATAAAATTAGAGCTTTAAAGGAAAACAGAATTTTGGAAAACTTACATTTCCCATTATAAGCTTGATACTTTTTCACAACTTTTCTGATAAGGTCAGTAATGATATTAACAAATATGAGCTTTGAAATACATTTTATAGGGGCTGGGGAGTTGGCTCAGTAGAATAAGCAATTCCCTGGCAAGTGCAAGGGCCTGAGTTCAATCCCCGGTTCCACAAAAAAAAAAAAAAAAAAAAAAAGAAGAAGAAGAAATACATTTTATAATAAAATGTTAATTTTTGGAGGACCTGTATGACTGGACTACTACTATTAAAATGACATGGTAAAGAATCATGTATGAGCAAAAAACACATTCAAATTTCCCAACAAACCAGTGGGGACTATTTATATGACCTACCCAAATGTGGTACTTCATTATTACAGTACATCTTCTATCTGTTTACATTTCAAGCCACTTGAAATCAGATAATAGCTCTACAAGTACCAACCCAAACTGAACAATTACTAGATGCATTGATTACTCATAATCTCCCTCATTTGTTTGTGATCTTTATCCCCCCAACACTGACTTGACCTATGTCTTGTGCTGTCTCAAACAGGAATCTACCTTAGCTCCCACTCCAGGGAGCCTTACTAAGGGCATTGGTCACTGATCGTGCCCTGTGTGGGCCAACTTGATGACACTTGACCTCCTAACCTCCCACAGCACCACATGCTCTCAAGCATCTTCCTCATGATTTCCTGAGGTTCAGAAACAACCCAAACTTCAGCATATTGCTTCCTAAGATATGTTTTGTCAAAATATAGCCTACACATGTACTTTATATGTGTTTTATATGTTTACACACTCTCATATACATATGGAATTTTTTGTACTGTGAACTCACAGGGGAAGCATTGGCTTATCATATGGATTTTAATATGACTGTTAAACGTTTACTGATAATAGTTTTAATTGATCAGTAGGAACTAAGTTATAGTTAGACAAGGAGCTCGAGTGTGTTCCTCCATATGAGAATGACTATAGATAACAGTAATGTACTGTAGATTACATTTCAGAAAGCTAGAAGGATATAGAAATGACAAATGTTTGAAAAGATAGGTTTAACCTGACTTAGATATTGCGCTATATAAATGTATTGAAACATCAGTTCTTATGTATTAGTTGAAAAATAAATTTAATTTTAAAAATAAATGTCAAAGAAACAATAATAGTTTCACTTTCTATATTGTAAATAACTTCTAAGGAACTTACCACTCCACAAGCTATAGCATAGTCTTAAAGAGTCTCCCAAGTTATGTTTAAAAGCTACTAAAATACTCCTCACTTTGCTAACTATATATCCATATGAGGCTGGGTTATCTTCATTTACATAAACTGCAACAGCCTGTCTGGAACAGAGATGTGAGACTCCAACTACCTTGTATTAAGCCAGACATCTCTAGATTTGCAAAATGTAAAATATTCCCACTCTTCTCACTAAATCATTTTTGGTCTTGGAAAATGTAGTTATTTTTCATAAAATATATTTGTGAATAATAGGTGTTAAATTGAAACAAAATTTATATCAATTCATTTAAAAATTGAAAACCAGATATCCAGACTTTGCTTATAGATTCTAGATACTTTCTAATCAAGTATAGCTTAGACAAAAGTATATATAGTATTTCAGCTTCATTAATTAGTTTGTTTCTCAAATGTGCTATGTCAAGTGAGACGGAGAATGCCAGCAGGTGTCTAAAACATGCAGTGCTGTGCTGAGGAGTTATAAGGAAGATGGGTACAAAGTAATCAAAAGACAATAGCTCTCAAAGTTTGGGGTCTCAGGACCCCTTTGCATTTTAAAAAATTGAGGACTTGTAGGAAATTCTGTTCATGTATGTTATAGTTGAGGCTACTCACAATAAGCCCTGCTGTCTCTTTCCATGAAGGAGTGCTCAGATTGCTGACCTCCAACAGAAACTCCTGGATGCAGAAAGTGAAGATAGGCCGAAACAACGCTGGGAGAATATTGCTACAATTCTGGAAGCCAAGTGTGCCCTGAAATATTTAATTGGAGAGGTAAATGTCACTCTCCCTACCAACAGTTAGGGATCTGGGTGGGTAGGCTGAAATAAGATACCTTGCAATACTGTCACAAACTTGTTGCCACTTTTCATTGCAGACATCCCAGTGGCACTCGCATGAGGGAGTTTAGTGGGTAAAGTTTGGAAAATGCAAGTACACGTCAGTCACAAAACTAATGACTCACAAATTACTAATGTCCTGCCTGGCATATAACAAGTGCTCAGTAAATGTTAGGTATTGTTACTAGGAAAAGATCAGGGTGCTGTAGTAGGCAGGCCATGGTTAAACATAAACTATTATTTTGTACTATTTTAAAGTACTGATGAAATGTATATTCAGAAAGTTTAATAACCATCTAGAAAAGGGAAAACCTAAGAATCGTCAACCATGTAAAGATTTATTTTAAGGAAAAGCCATCTTCAATGACCTGAAAATAATCATCTTACATTGTCACAAGAAGAATGAAAGTTAATTAACACTGGTGATTGAGGCACTTTTCACTCAAGACAAGAATACAACTCTGCAAATCCACAAGTTCAAGCAATGCCACCATTTGTATGTTTTGTGTTAGATGAGTAGGCCTGTTCTACTGAGGAATCCTGATTAGCCTGGTAAAACTGGTATTCAGGATGTTCCCCATCGAGGCTACTAGTGGACAGGAAGCTAGACTAGCACAGGATATGAATCTAGCTTAAGAGCCAGATCTGCAATTTCAGCTAATATCCTGCACGTTCTGACACGTGAAAACAAACATTCAAAGACAAGTCAGAGTTGGTCATAAGGATGTTTGTGGCTTTCTCTTTAAAATTAAGGAAAATCTTCTTAAATATCAAAATATTAGAGTTGTCAGATACTGTTTCTATTATGATTATTCTCGCCTTGGAGCAGAGCATGAGATAAAATGTCCTTACGAGTGACTTCCAGCCGTAAGATATGTGTCTCAGTAAAAGTATAGACTCTTAGCCTAAGAATAGAGCAGTAGTATTGGGGTTTTGTTTGTTTTTTAAGGGTTGGAATATTCAACTTTACTCAAGGAAATCCCCAGGTCCTTGTTTACAAATAATTCCAGTAAGCTTGGCTCTTTTTATAAACTCAAACACTTAAGAGATTCCAATTCATCATTTACGTGTTATCTTAGTAGGTCACACTTACATACGAAGTTGTGCATCAACTGTGCACCCAACTCTGTCCTAAATTCTATCTAGCTGGATTAACTTGACAGCCCAAAAGCCTAAGAGATAAGGAATAGGACTAGCCCCACTTTTATAAATGAGGAAATTGAAGTAGATTTTTAAATATACCCCAAATTACATAGGTAGCTAATGGTAGAGTTGTGATATGAACCTAATTGGGATATAAAGGCTAATTGTAAAATAGTATTGTTAGTATTCAGTGTCAGAATCTCTATGACATGAAAAAATAGGATTGAACTTTGACATGAAGGTTTTTTTTCCCTCAGACCATTTCAGGAAAGCTGCCAACTTTCGTACCTAATGAATGGGGAAAGGTGGGTCATTCTCCAAATAAACTGATCTTCTTTTATCCCACCCAGCTGGTCTCCTCGAAAATACAGGTCAGCAAGCTTGAAAGCAGCCTGAAACAGAGCAAGGCAAGCTGTGCTGACATGCAGAAGATGCTGTTTGAGGAACGAAATCGTTTTGCTGAGATAGAGACAGAGTTGCAAGCTGAAATGGTCAGAATGGAGCAACAGCACCAAGAAAAGGTAAACAGGAAAGCCCAGAAGCTATATTGAAACGCAAAATACCATTGCCTTTTGTGGTTAGTTTTAAAAAGTAGTAGCTTCCTTCAAAAGCCATGCCATCTCTTCCAAATTTTGCCAATAAAAAACCTGAAACAGAAAGAATTGACTTGTTTAAATTTACAGCTATCAGTGATAGTGGCTCGTAGCCTTACTTGAGTCCCAGTATTAATGTGCTAGGAAATATCACTGTTATGCTTACCATATTAAGCCATAAGAGCAAAGGACAGCAGTTCATTTCCAAATCACAGCAGAGTAACCTGGCTGAACTAGGTTGAAATTCCTTTTTCTTTCTTGCTCCCTTAATATCACCCAGTGTGTTGTGTCTTTCTGCAGGTCCTATACCTTCTCAGCCAGCTGCAGCAAAGCCAGATGGCAGAGAAGCAGCTGGAGGAGTCAATCAATGGAAAAGAACAACAGCTTCTGAGCACCCTAAAGTATCAGGTATAAGAAGGAGGGAAAGGTCCCCTGAGATGGGCTTCACAGGCCTGACTGAAAACACTTTCTCATTTATTTAGACCATTGTCCTCACAGCAGAGTTATTACCTACTGAAGAAGGGCTTACTGTGGTAGCCTTTTTCTTTATGGCTGTATTTATTCAGGTTAGGTATAATCAGAGTATAATCACACACAGAATTAACTTCATTTTAGGGAGCAAAAAAGCAGCACATAACTCCATACCAGACTGGGAAGCCTCTTATACTTTTACTTCAACCCTAAGCTCTAAAGAGTTGAGGAAGCAAAATGATCTAATAGTTACTTAGAATCCTGGGGGCATTTAATTGTACCTTCCTGAATTTGTTCTGAGCTGGGACCTGACATGTTTATAAAATGCCTGGGGTCTGAATTCCTTCCAGAGGCTGAGAACACCACACCCTTTAGTAGCATGTTGGAGCACTATTTTAGTCCAAGTTAGACTCTTCTAACTTGCACCACCAGCCTCTACAGTTTCCTTGGCACCTGCCACCTAAGACATAACCAAACTAGTTGAAGCTGTAGATACGAATCCAGTTTTCATAAGTGCTAGGATGTTAATCAGGCTTATTAGGATAGCAAATAAACTGTCTAATCTACGTTGAGAAGGATGAATGGAAGCATCTGTAACAAAGCTAACCCTCTGTGAATTTCTGCATCAGCATCTGAAGGTGAATAGAGGATACAGTGGTACCTCGTTTCACGAACTTAATTCTTTCCACAATTCTGGAATTTTCACAAATGGAATTGAACAAGAACTGAATCATATTGCCCCTTAAGGTCAGCATTAAATTTGATTTGGTTCTTGTCCAGTTGGTTTTGCAGCCCGATTCGTAGAAAAACTTAAGTTCATGAACTGAAGTGCCACTATATGAGGCTGGAAAATGGGGGGAAAAAGGGAGGCTTGTTGGACAGAGCCCATGGTTTCTCTGATTGTGGTCAGGGCTTCTGGAGAGCACTGGAATAGAAGTGGCATTCAAGGTACTTAGGAACTGGGAATAAGACATTTTTATGAGTGCCAATGCCTGCTGTGCAAAAACCATCTGCTGTCAGCAACTTGGCAGCAGTATGTTTTCATCTATGTGAGTTGTGTGGTAACCCACATGTACTGCCCAAAATAACCCCGCCTATCACTGCACTATCTGGAAATAGGATGAAGAGCTTAAGAAGATGCAAGAAGTGTGTGAGCAAAACCAGCAGCTTCTCCGGGAGAATGAAATGATCAAGCAGGTAATACAAGGCTTCTTACCACTTCAGCCTTGGGAAATCCTACTGCCACCAAGGCCAGTGGTTGGGAGCAACCCATAGCTTAGTGGCCTAGCTCTACTGTATGAGGTCTACACTGAGTTTCTGCATGATACCATCTTGTGCATTTCCAAGTGGCATAAACACAAGGTTTTAAATATGCCCTTTTCTGAATTTAATACTGATTTTAGAATGTGGGAGTCCTTAAACCTACTCTACTGCAGTCTTGCCTCACTTTACTACAGTTTAAAATTCAACTAGTCTAAGTCTGGAATCCTTGTGTTTTAGCCATGAACACTCTCAGAAGCTGCCCTACTTTATGCACTCTGTCTTTCCTCTTCAAACAGAAACTCACCCTCCTCCAAGTAGCCGGCAGGCAGAAACCTCATCTTACTAAGGATGTCCTTCTCTCTCCAGACTCTTCTTTTGAATATATCCCCCCGCAGGTAAAAAATGCTTACTGCCTATGATACCTTTGGATAGCGTACTTTGGGATGACTGTACTAAAATCACTTTTTATGAGACGTTAAGAGTTAAAATTCTCAGCTGGGTGTGGTGGCACACACCTATGATCCCAGCACTTGGGAGGCCAAGGCAGGAGGATTGCTGTGAGTTTGAGGCCCGCCTGAATTACAGACTGAGACCCTGCCCGAAACACTACAGTTAAAATCCCCAAATTTTAGCATGTCAATTTTCCTTGATATACCAGATAAAACTATAGTATAATTGTAAGGAGAACAGCTCTTCTCCCTCAGAGGGTTGACTTTTGGCCATATACAAGCATTTCATAATACGACTGAGGAGGAGGAGGAGGAAAGGAAAAGACTAATGTCCTACTGTCCATCCAAAGATACTTATTCCACCAGTCTTCCCTTCCTCCCTCGGATTGACCAGCCTCCAGTTTCCGTCCCTTCAGTGAGGCCAAAGACCAAACAGATATTTTTTTTATTAGTAAAGCCAAGTGGGATATATTTGAAGAGTCTAAAATCTATGCTCTGAGAATATAGCTGGCAACAGCTACTGGGAAAATATGATGCCATATGTATTTTTTAAATTTTTACTGAATAACCACTTCAAAACTTTTTTTCTCAGCCAAAACCTTCCCGTGTTAAAGAAAAGTTTCTGGAGCACAGCGTGGACATCAAGGATCTCCAATATTATTCTGAGCATTCTGTGAATGAGCACGAGGATACCGATGCCTATGGGGATGATGAGGAATGGAAGCCATCAAAATTAATTAAGGTGTCCAGGAAGAACATCCAGGGGGTAGGAGCCAGCTCTTTAACTCTGTCACTGGTTCTACTCATTAGTATTCACTGTCCCTGGGACAGCTTTTTGAATCTAGGAATTTGCTGGCCCCAGTCCTGCAACTGAGCCCCTTCGATCCTGTTCCGTTGACTCCACTCAGAGGCTTATTGAACCAGCTCTGTGTAAAACCTGGAGCCAACATAGAGGACTGGCTGAGCAGACAAATCGGCTCTCTGTCTTTTCAGATTCTTAACAGGTCCATATCATTTTTTGAAGCTGATTCCAAAATAATCATGCCCATATTTTTATAGCACCTTAGGTTTATAAACCATTTTCCTACATACAATCTTTTAATCATCACAAAAATTCCAATGATGTATATTTTTCATTTGCATTTTGTAAATGAACTTTAGACTCACAAGAAGGAAATGATCAAAGATCATTGCCAAAGGTGAGAAAACCAAGTGACATTCAGGACTTGAAACAGAATATTCTAGCACCAAGTCCAGTTTGCTTCCACCACATTATGGTCACATCAGTAATAACTGCAGAGCAGAAGCTGAATGGGTACTTCATCATCTTTGCCTATTGATTTTTGCTTATTAATCTAAAGCCAAACAGAATTTTATAGAAAAAACTAATAAAGTTCAAACGTATCAAGTTAAGGCTAGTTGACAAAAATGTGACTTTGAAACATGCTTTATTTTCTTACAATGATAGATCCACATAGTTACCAAACAGATATTTTATGTTGAAATACTAACTTCCCAGGCACTACAGTTTACCACCAAGACCCCACTTTGTCCTGCAGCCACATTCTATTCACAAAGAACAGTTGACAGATTACCTTAACTGGTTTCCTAGAAGCTTACTTGATTGGATTAGCTCATAGTATACCACATGGGGAACCAAGCCTTGTGAAACCAGAGCACCAGAGCAAAGCAAGTGAACTAGAGTGCCGTGGAGTGTTAGGTCATGTGGTCAGTCAGGTTTGTCAGGAATATAACGTACCATGTGCTCATGATGAGACTAAGAACATGTCCTTGGCCTCAAAAAGCTTATAATTTTGAGGGGAACAGACTGTTTGCTTGTTTGTGATTGCTTTTAGAGATCCAGTCTGACTGTTTCCCAGTTTGGCTTCAAATTTGCAATCCTCCTACTTCAGTCTCATGAGTAGCTATGGTTATAGGTGTGTGCTGGTCTACCTGGTAAGAGCTTATATAATTTAGTGGGAAAACTAAGCAAAGAAATCAAAGCATAACTAGAGCCTCACCAAACATATTCATCTCAGCAAGATGAATTTTTGGTTTTTACAGCCAAATAGAAAGGTATAGTTTAAGAAGATGCCATCATAGAGGCGACTACTGCTGCATTATGACTTGGGAAAGGAAGTACAGTCTTGGGAGCATCAGGGAGAACATTTCTGGCCCAGTGAATGCATACATCATGCAAAGACTTGAGGATAGCAGAACACAGTGGGTTGAGACTCTTCAAGAAAATGGAACACAATGTCTTTCATTTACTTGACAAATATGGACACTCCCCTAGGTTAAAGTAAACAGCTTCGGCTGAATGAGATTTAAAGTTCTACTACTATTGCCGCTACTACTATTAATTAGACATGGGTGGCAGAATTCATAAGCAATGCACAGAGAAACAAAAGGTACAGGGCCTAAAAGCTCTGGAAAGAGTTTTCCAGATATGAAACATATATGGTATACTTTGTTCCAATTTTAGTATATGTATTTAGTATTTGCCAAAGCGAGCACACTGTGAGTATACCTGTCCTTAAAAAAAGCTTAATGTCTTATCATAGAACTATTACTCAAACTTAAAAAGAAAATATGGGGTCCGGGAAGATGGCTCAGTAGAATAAGCACTTGCCTGGCAAGCACAAGGGCCTGATTTCAATCCCCAGTTCCACCAAAAACAAAGAAAATATGGAAGTATAGCAAATACTGCAAGTAAATAATACCTACTAGCAATGTTAAATCCTAATTCGAAAACTGTAAAAATTAGTTTTCAGGCTTTTTCCCAAATTTTATAACTTGGGACATATATATCATTGGACTTCAAAGGGAGGAGCCAATTGGCATAGTCTACTTTCTCCCTCTTAGCAATCTGTGCAATGCTATGACCTCTCTTAATCAGATTACTGTAGATACACTAGCTATGCCACCTTTATTATTATTGATTCAGTACAGCTGAAGAGGATTGGTATTATCACTTGGTTACTGAAAAGGAGATCACAACTGACACTAAAATGATGCAGAATTAATGGTTCCTCTCGGCCACATTTTCTGCTCATACTAAGAAGAAAGGTAGATTATATACAATACTAGAAAAAGTAGCTATGAAGAGATTAGAGTAGATGATGTATAAAATCCCTCCCAGTGCTAATGTCCTGAATCAAAGTAAAAGTCAAAGTTATATAAATGGATTTTAATGATATTACTTTTATATAGTTTTACACAGCATCTGAGAAGGTAAAAGAGGGAATATATGTGAAAGCACCTTATGAAGGATAAAATATCATGTAGGTATTATTATTAAAGCCTATAAATATTTTACAAATAACTTTCGTTTGTCACCTGTGCCAGCAAAAGAGAGCAGATGTCTTTGTTTCTTTCTTGCTAATAAAAGAATAGAGATAAATTTGAATGAGGTGACTTGTCCATGGTCATTACATTTAGGACTAAGACCCAGGTCTCCTAATTCATAGCCTGGTTGGATTGGAAATCTCATTCAAACCAGCTATTCCCCTCCTGGGTATTTTTCTAGAAGAATTGAAAAAAATCATACCACCATGATACATGTGTACCACTATGGAAACAAATGCCCATCACCAGAGGAATAGATAAAAAAGGTGTGGTATTTTTATGCAATGGACTATTACCTATTTTAAAAAGATAAACTTGAGATTTTTATATGCATTTGCAATTTTTGACTATATCTTATCCTGAGATACAGTATAATGTTGAACTTAGTTCCAAATCTTAGTCTCTCAAACAGTCATTCTTTTTCTTTTCTTTTTTTTTTTTTTTTTTTTTTTTTGGCAGAACCGGGGATTGAACTCAGGCCCTTGCACTTGCCAGGGAAGCGCTTATTCTACTGAGCCATCTCCCCTGCCCCTAAAACAGTCATTCTTAATCCCAACTTTGTACATTTTAATTCCAAACACGGGGATCTTGGGATGCCATCTCCAGTATTCTGATTTAATTGGTCTGTAGTAGGCCTAGCCTTTTTTAAAAGCTCCCCAGAGATTTTTTTTTTTTTTGGTGGAACTGGGGATTGAACTCAGGCCCTTGCACTTGCTATTCAAGCGCTTATTCTACTGTGCTATCTCCCCGGCCCCTTGGCTCCCAAGAGATTTCTTATGTGCAGCCAGGGTTGACACCATAGGCCAAAGGGAAAGCCAGTGGTCTTTCATCTGTGCATTCCACTCTATGTAAAAAAAGTCTTGGGCTGGGGAGATAGCTCAGTGGCATAAGTGCCTCCCTGCCAAGTGCAAGGTCCTGAGTTTGATTCCTGGTACCAGAAAAAAACCCTTGAGCTGGGCACAATGGGGCATAATATAGTCTCAGCTACTCTGGAGGCTGACACAGAAAGATAGTGAGTTCAAGACTAGCCTGGGCCACTTAGCAAGACCTGTCTCAAAATACAATACAATATAATACAGTTCAATACAATACATATAGTAGGCTGGGAGTGTAGCACGGTGGTAGAGTGTCTATTCTCAGCCACAGTACAGGGCCATGTGGTGGTTTGTCAGCAGTTGTGATATATACACACCCCACACATGTAAATAGGTCTTTGCAGTTCCGTCTGTGTCATCACACTCCCTCTCTGACATTCAGATGTGCTTCTTGGCATACAAGAGACTGGGATGAAGTCACAACTCGTGCACATGACATTTGTATGACTACCTCTATCTTGTGTGTAATGACTTCTGTACTACTACAAGTGCTTATTTAGTCTCCATTTGTTTGAAGACTAGAGTAAGGAGAAGCTCACTGTCTTATAGGGCTGCCCATTCCACAAATTGTTAGAAATTATTTAGCTGAAATGTGCTATCCTATAATAAATCATCCCATTAATGGGTCTTGGCTATGTCAAAGCCTAATTGTTCTTCATAATGACAGCCCTTCAGATAACTGTGCTCTCCTATTATCCCTTTGGTTAAAGTACAGAAACATGGACAAAATAACAGCACCTTTGAAGCATTTTGGTGAATTTGATGACCATACCCAGGTAACATCTGCAAATGGTTCAGTGTTATCCTGGTGTGCTATCTCTAGGGCATGTCATAAAGCTTGGTCTTTTGCTCTGTCTTACTCAAAGCAGCCAAGATTTTGTATAAATTCGTATACCTTTCTGGAAGGCAATTTGAAAATACTATTTGAAGCCTTAAAAATATTTCTGTCATGCCCACTTTGCCAGCACATACACTGAAAAAAAGTCCCTGTCCTCTAATCAAGTAAATACATATATATATATATATATATGAATTTATACTAAGGAAATGGTTATAGATATGTAAATAGATTTATTGGGCCAGCCAAATAGCTCAATAGATTAAAGCACCAGCAAGCAGGCGCAGGGGCCTGGGGTTTGATCCCCAGGCCTGCCGTGCCGGCCCCACCCCCAGGTGCACTGAGACAGCAATTGAGACTGGGCGTGGTGGTGTGCGTCTGTAATCCCAGCTCTTGGGAGGCTGTATACAGGCGGATCACTACGAGTCTGATCTAGTAGTGAGACCCTGAACACCCGGAAGACCCTTCCCTAAAATACAAAAAAAAAAGAAACTAAATAGATTTATTATTCATTCAACAAATCTTTCCTGAGTACCTGTGTACACCTACTGTTTCTAGGTGCTAAGAGTACAACAAACAATACAGATGAAATCCTTGCCATTATGAAATACATGCTTGTGGGGTGATACATACTGTACCTAGAAAAAAGGAAGTATAGTGAAATCATAGAGGATGTTGGGATGGAAAAAGAATATTTGGGAAAAGAGGGGCTGGAGAGATGGCTCAGTGGAATAAGCGCTTCCCTGGCAAGCGCAAGGGCCTGAGTTCAATCCCCGGTTCCGCCAAAAAAAAAAAAAAAAATTAGGGAAAAGCTAAGCTAAGATCTAAACAAAGTGAAGGAGCAAGTCCAGAGAACTCTCAGAGGAAGAACATTTCAGGGAAGGGGAATGGCAAATACAAAGACCTCAGGACACGAATGAACTTGGTGTCTCAAGGCAGAGCTGAAGAAGCCAGTGTGGCTAGAATGTGTTAAGTGGGAGAAAGCAACACACAATGATGTCAGAGGTGGTCAGGCCAGATCAAGGAAGGCCTTGTCAATCATGGTATGGTTTAGGTCATATTTCTTCTTGTACAAGGATATTCACTACAACATGATTTATAATAGCAAATAATTTATGTCAAAACAATCTTAATACCTGGTACTAGGAGACTGGTTGCATAAATTGACAGATCCACATGATGAAATAATTCATACAACTATTAAAATCATTTATTGTTTCCCAATTTTATAAAGTCATATATGATATCCACATAATCACGAAAAAAATCAGTTTCTTTCACCTTCACAACTACAGAACAAAGGTAGTGGTTCTCATGTGCAATAGGTTTAAGGGTTTGAATTTGATTGTAAATTCAGTATGAATCTATGGTTGTGTTTGTAATGGTGAAAAATGTCACTGTCAGGAGAAGGAATAAATTGTGGCATGTTCTTAGAGTGAAAATGAAATGGAACTGAAGCTACATGTTATCAATACATAATAAGATGTCATTTAGATAAAGTTTAAACATGCAAGGCACTTCCTTATTTTTTTATAAAACCCATATGTGGTGAAAGACATGCATAGGAATAAAAAACACCTAATTCAAGAGACCGTTTACCGCTGGAGGTCAGAGAGGGAAATAGAGTCAGGAAAAGAGAAGTAAGAGACCTGAGTTATAACTTTATTGGAGGCCCAGGCAAATGGGATTTTTCTTACTGTTATTGTCTATGTTTTTATATGCATGGAAGAAATCATGGTGCCCTAAAATAAGATACATTATTTCAAACACCATAGCGTCCAGCGACCTAGGGTATAGTATAATTGTTTTTCATGTTTTCTGAACTCCAAATTTCTGCCTGACTACATTTGCTCTTTGTAGCTATTTCACACTATTGACACCTCAAATCCGTAGACTTTCTGCACAAACTACTTATAAGCTAGATTTTCTCCCATATTCTATACATGTGGCTAACTTGGAGGGAACTTAAAACCACACTTGGGCCTATGCCCGTTACATCTTTTCTTTCTACTTTCAGCCCATAACCCCAGCCTGTCAAAATATTTTTGGATTGTGATGCTGTTATCTTACCTATTAATCATCCTCCCATATTTATGTCACTGTTAGAGCTGATAAATAAGCCTACCACATTGTAGACTGGATTATTATAATATCCCTCTCATCTGTCCTTCAAATATTCTGCCAGAAAAAGAAAACGGGTTTGTCTGTCATGACCTTAGTCTAAGAAACCTGTGGTGATTCTTGGTGACCAGTGTTTCACAAAGGAGAGGACTGAGGACACTGACATTTGATAAAGATGATGGTATTTTCTGTTTTTTCTAGAAAGGCTTGCAAGTGAAGGGAAGGCATTTTAAACTAGTGTTCTTGTCCTTTCAACCATGTGTCTTCCCATAATCCTGTTTTACAGTGCTCCTGCAAGGGCTGGTGCGGGAACAAACAATGTGGGTGCAGGAAGCAAAAGTCGGATTGTGGGGTGGCCTGCAGCTGTGACCCCACAAAGTGTCGGAACCGCCAGCAAGGCCAGGTAGGACTGGTGCTTTCCCCTCACCACTCCCTCAGAGCTGCCACTAGTCACCACCCCTTTTCTTCTAAATTTCACCCAAAACCTAGAATCTCCTGAGCACTTCTTCCTACCTTTTTACTTTCCCTCTGTACCTAGGAAAAGAGATGCTTTATTCTCAGTCCTTCTTCCTTGCTGCTCACTTGTCATCCATTCCAGGAGATTCCCAGGCATTCAAATCCCCACCCCCAGTCTTGGTGGTAAAGTTTCTGTCCAATTTCTGAGGCTAGCCCAAGAATGAGAAAGCAGGCTTTGCAGACATATCAGCACACAGGATCAGACTACTCCAGAGGCGTAGCTGGAACCAAATGAGCCCTCTGCTGAGGTGGTGGCTTCCAGGAAGGAAATTAGTCTGCCTGATATCTTGAGACATTGGTTATTAGGCCCTTTCCAGGGAACCAGCTATTCCCAAACTCTAGGAAGAGGCGCACAGGAACCAGGTCTTTCTGCTAGGCACTGTTGTGAACTCAGTTAATTGTAGCTATCTTCCTCATATTGTTCTTGAAAATAACAAACTCAAGGAGACAAAATGTGCCCTGTAAAGAGCAGCACCAAGCAGGTCAGATTTCTAAACTTGCCATACACCTACCTGTCCATGGCAAAAGCATGTAGCTATAGCTTTCTATGTGAAAGACAATAGTTCCAGCAAGCATAGTGTAGTGAGCGTTCATCATGCATTTCTTAAAATATCCACATGTGGACAGTATTGCCATGGATTTTCTATTAAAAAAATTTGTGAGATAAGCACCAGAGGACCAAAATGTCAAAGTAGAGGGCAGACTAAGGATCACAGAAGTAGCAGGGACCATAAGGGTTCCCAGTTCCCATGACTTTTCATTTTGATTTTTAGAGTCCTACAGTTGGTTGCTACATGAGAATGGCCTAGAGAAGGGCATGACCTGAATCAATGCCATCCCATTGAACCAAAGCAGCTAGCTCTTTGTGTACATATTGAGCTGCTTCTTGGGCTTTTGGTTGTGCCAACCACTGGCCCAGTCCAGTGCCTTCATTTTAGAGAGAAGGAAACTAAAGCCTAGAACTGAGCTTAAGTGATGCCCTTGATATTACACAACTGGTCATGACAACTAAGATCAGACTTCAGGCTTCTGATGCTTAATACCGCTCTGTTTCCATGACAACAGACTATAATTCTAATCTGAGCTCTACAGAGTCACCTTATTACCTAACCTGAGGGAATTCTTTCATTTGGACTCAGTTTCCATATCTGAAAGGAATACTAATACAGGCAGACTGTATAGGAGTGCTAGAGCAGACTGTAGAGAAGGGAGCTTTAATCCAAGAAATAACCAAGGCTTGTCTTACTTTGAACCTTGACTCATGATATGTCCTGTGCTGCTATCTTCAGACCTTTGCCTTCAAAGCCTGCTTCAAGCATTCCTTCCTCTTTCCTTTCGGGAGAAAGAGCATGTTGAGCCCGGTGACCTCCCTGACTACAGTCTCCCTAATACTTAGACTGGATGGTCAGAGCTAACACCTCCCTGGTTAAAAAGGAGCAACTGATTTTATAACCCTGGTAGCCGAATGCAGAATATTCCTGTCTGCTTGATTTTCAGGATAGCTTGGGCACGATTGAGCAGACTCAGGATTCTGAAGGCTCCTTCAAACTAGAAGATCCCACAGAAGTAACCCCGGGCATGAGCTTCTTCAACCCTGTCTGTGCCACTCCCAATAGCAAGGTATGGGAGCTAAAAGGCAGGCAGTAGAAAACTGTGTTAGCATCCTTTTCTGCATTAACTGTAACACAGCCTGGTGGGAGAAAGGTATAATCAGCTTACTGAGAACTGGGAATTGGGAATAGACTAGAGTGCATTGCTTTGTTTCGCTTTGCTTTGGTTTGGTTTAGTTTGGTGTTTCATAGTACTGGGAATAGAACCCAGGACCTCATGCACACAAGGAAAATGTTCTTCCAGTGAAGCTATACCCACAGGCCTTCTTAAAGTTTCATTTTAAGGGCTGAGGAGATAGCTCAATGGGATATCTCCTATCCAGAGTCTATTCATATCTGTTTCTGTCCTTCCTAGATCTTGAAAGAGATGTGTGACGTGGAGCAAGTGCTATCAAAAAAGACTGTTCCAGTTCTTTCTTCCTTTGACCTATCAGAATCAAACCACACTGCACCAGAATCCCAAGAAAATAAGGCTCCAGGGAAGAAAAAGAAGCGAGCTCTGGCCAGCAATACCAGCTTCTTCTCTGGCTGCTCCCCAATCAAAGAAGAGCCCCACTGAGTTGGAATCACCAGCTAGAATCCTGGTCTACCTCGGGAGACATGCGGATTGCAGCCAGGAGGAGTTTTTAATGACTACTTTGGATTTCAAGTGTCTTAATGTTGAGGGGACAGAAGTTACTAAAAGGAAGGAAACTGTCAGGGATATAGCTCAGCAGCACAGAGCCTGCCTGGCAAGTGCGAGTTTGTGAGTTCAGTTCCTGGTACCTCCAAAAAACATATCCATAAAAGGAAGAAAACCTGTTTTGAATGGTGGCCCTCTGTCTTCTGCCCTTTGTCTCAGACTCCTTTTACTCTTTCTTCTCCAGAAGGTGCTAAGCCACCTACTGAAGAGAGAATCAACTGACCTTCCCCTAGTGACTCATCAGGAACCAGTCCCCAGTAGGATCTAGCTCTTGCTTGCTTGTGGACAGCTGTAGGAGTTTTATGACTCCTGATGGAGAGGAAGCCGAGGCTTTCCTCTGTGTCATCTCAGTGACAGAAGAGCGGGCCCAGAATGGAAGCCTGGCTCCAGTCCTTCACCTCACCTGAGGAGTGGAGCTGGGATCTTTCCCGAATTGACTCTGGATATTAAGTCTTTTAACAGGGTCTTCCCTTGTCTGTCATGTTAGTAAAATAAATGAAGTATTTTAAAATGTTAAATAAAGCTTAACCTATATACTGTTCAGGAAAATCCTTCTGTACTAGAGAAGCATTAAAACTCTAAGTTGTATTCTTATGCGTCTGAGAAAGCTATTATGGCGATTCATCACTTCTGGCCTTTCCTGCCTTTTGTGAGAAAGTTGCTTTGAGGATGGAATTGTGGGCCCTGTATATGCTACTAAGCACCTGCTCTACCACTGAGTGGCATCCCCAGCCTACCTACTGTTTCCCAGAGGACAGTATAGAGCATAATGTTGTATTTATGGTACTTTGCTACCCTAGGAAATCAAAACAATGTTAGCAAAGCCAGTGGCCTGACCACTAGAACCTGCCTGGCCTCCAGCTTTAGGAGAAAGGAACCACATTCACTAAACAGCTCAGAGTTCCTGCCATAATTTTCTTATCCCTTATCCAAGGAAATGCTTAGGATAGGCAGCTCCTCATTTTTCAGATAAGGAAACAGAATGTGCTAGTCAGCTTCACATCACCATACCCAAGATAGCTTACAAAGGGAACAGATTGATTTGAATCCACAGTTTTGGGGGTGCCAGTCCACCTATGGGGTGAGAGCACATCAGAACACAAAGCACAAGATTGAATTGCTCGTTTCATGTTTAAGATGCGAGGAGGAGGAAGGGACTGGGGGTTCACTGCCCCCTGCTAAGGGGGCACCCCCAGTGAAGTGAAGACTTTCCTCTAGGCCCTACCTCTTCAAGGTTCGACAGTGTCTCATACAATGCTTTAAATGCATGAGCCTTTGAGGGACAATGAAAGATCCAAGGTACAGCGCGGAGGTACAAGACGTTAGCTAATTTATTTAGACATAGAGTTACTTCAGAGCTAATACTGAAGCAGGTCTCGTGTCTAGAGCCCTGCTGCCTGCTTCATGGACATGGGATGGGCCTGGGACCACACTGTTAAGTTCCAGGGCAAAGAAGCACTGGCTCCTGACTCCTTTGAAAGGGTAAAGAAGCAACAGGGCTCATTCCTTACTGCACAAGCACATCAGGCTCTCCCTCCCTGCTGAAAGTTAGGAGGGGGCCAGCCCTGGAATGCCACACGCAGGCTGCCCAATGCACATAGAGCCTGCTGAGAGCTCCTACGCCCTGGCAACCATATCTATGCAAAGTAGATCCCAGCCCCCTTCCCCTACAAAACTTTGCAAACTAGCCTCAAGAACTAGAAAGCCAGGACTAGAATCTACCTCTGACCAAGCAAAAGAAACTGAACTGCAACCTGCTTAGAATAAAACTGGCAGAGGACTGGGTGACCTGCTGACCCTCCTTGGCCTCCTGCCAACAAGCAACCCGGCTCTTCTATGCATGTTAATTCCTAGGGAGCCTCTGTAGTTGGCAGCTAGAGCCTACTGATACAATAGGAAGGCGGAGGGGAAGGGGGAGGGCTCTTGGCAGAAGAGAGCTAGTCTTCCCTCTCACTGTTGGAAACAGTGAGAAGGGCATGTGGGGGGAGGGGGCTGGCTTAACCCAAGAGAGAATATCCTTTCCCACCGACTCCCAGCAAGCCTCCAGAATTGAGTCACTGCATCAGCCAAAATTCAGAGAGGGACTTTGCTCCAATGAAGCCAGCCCCAAGCTCACACCACCCCCGTGCCTTCCCCAAAGCTGACCATGGCTGCTAGGCTACCCTCTCCTCTGATGCTACAGTAACAGTGCCTGTTGTATGTGTTCATCTTCCAAAAGCCTGGGACCCTAACACTATATGCTGTGCCAGTAATTCTTGAGAGCAAACTAAAGACATTCTGGGGCCACAGCAGCAACAATGCAAGCCTCAGTGTGTCCTGTATGGACATTTCCTGTCAAGTGATGAGGGAGATAAGAGGACTGCTGGGTATCACCAGAAATCCACAAGGTCCATGGGGACCCCTGACCCAGAAACAGGGCAACCTGCTGCTCAGAGTTCAGGAAGTAGCTTTACAACTACATCTCTCAGAGATACACCTTGCAGAAGTGGAAGCAGAAGCCCACGAGAAAAGGGCGGCTAATAAATTGAGGCTATAGTGCAGCCCACTGGAGACAAGACATTAGACTTCCTCACTCGCATGTAGGCCTTTCCAGGGGGCTGGCAGGACCCCTGTGCACTGCCAACTTGCAGATCACCTCCCCCCAGCTTCCCACCCGCCCCTTGTGCCCTCAGCCCTGCTTCCCCAGCAGCACAAAGCCCCAGCAGTGACTGGGAGGGACCGAGGGAGGGACAGAGGGACGGGAAAGGCTGCACAAAAGAATTCCTCACCCTCAAGCCCCTTGACCGCCAATGAGTAAAGAACAGATCTGCTCTCCCACCCTGGCTGGCCCAGGCCAAAAAGCAGCTGCAGGCCTTCAGAGAGGTCCCACACACTGTCCTGTAGGTGGCAATAGTGCCACCTGTTTGACCGGTGGGGCTGAGCCAAGAACTAGAAGAGGGAGGAGGCAGACAACTCCGAGAAAAGCTGTAAAGCAGTACAGAGCAGAGAGCAAAGCTGAGAGCAGAGCTGCGACTGAGAAAAGGTGTGAGGGCTGGAGACTGAGGGCTACGGGTGGGAGGCGGGGAAGGGGGTTTGCAGGGTGGGGGATGAGGACTTCTCTGCCCGGCAGGGAGGCAGGGCTCAGGCCCGGGGGCTTGGGCAGCACCCTGTCAGCTCCTCTGCTTGGGATTCCCAAGCTGCTCAGATCCTGAGCCCTCTGCCAGCCCGCTCCTGGAGGGAGGTGAGACTCTGGAAGGCAACCTGATGTGAAGGGTAGGACCCCCAGGGAGGCTGAGGTGTGGACTGGGGTTTAGAACAGGCTACCACACCCCAACCTCAGAATGGGCAGAGACAGGGCTTGCCTTGGACTTCAATGTCTCCTGGGAAGGGCCTCAGGGAGGAGGGTTTCCCTTCTCAACTCCAGCCCCCTACTCCTCCACCCCATACCCCAGGCCTCCTTTCCCAAGGCAAGCATAGAGTAAGAGAGGCAATTTCAGGAGCAGCTGCACCCTTTCTCTTTGCAGGGGCCCAGCCACAGTCTACCCCAAGACTCCACAGCTTCTGGGGAACCTAGATAACAAGGAGTCCTATCTCTTAGATCACACACACACACACACACACACACACACACACACACACACACACTTTGGGTGTACAGAGGGGCTTCTTTACATTGTGTCATCTACAAACTCATTTGTGCTAACAGCCACTTGTACACACCTAGATACATGTGCTGACACAAATCACACCCCACTGGCTCAGAGTCACAATCACACACCTAGCCCAGCCTGGAGGTCAGTTTGGTCTCCCCAACAGAAGCATAAGGCCCAGGGATCCCCGACCCTAGGATTAGCATGCCCCCATACACATGCACCTTTGTCCTGTGTGTGTGATACTTTCACCAAAGCTAGTTGAGAGGGTGGGGCCCTGCAAGGTGAAAGGCGAGGACCCGTTTCTAGTTGAGGTAGGGGATGTCTGGGGTGGGACAGGATGAGACGGGAGGGCTTGGACTTTCCAGATGTGTGGTTTTAGGAAAAAGTTTCCTTCAGAAGGCTAGCAATTGCTCCTGCAAATCTTCCTTTTATTTGCAGTGTCCTCTACTGTATGGAAAGTGGACACAGACAATCTTTTAGTCAGGGCTTTGTGGTTTGTATAATCTCTGTATCCATAGCAACTAGCCAACTAGCTGGGCCTCCCTTTGCCCCAGGTCAGAGCTGGAACCTCTGCTTCAGGTTACTCCTACTTGCTGGGGTAGCAGGTAAGTCAGCATGAGGCTGCCTCAAGCCTGGCCAAATCTGCCTCAGCTTGCTGAATTGGGTCTGCCCCACCCTGGGCAGTTTCTCCTGAGTCTCCGCCCTGGGCAAGCACTGCATTCTAATAGCTCGATGTTGGTAAATGAGGAGGAGCCAGAGAGAGTGGGTACACACTCTGCCTGCATGTCCCACTGACTTTCCAGGTACCAAGGATAAAGGGCAAAGAAAGATCCCAGACACTGCGCTCTTCACCAGGCTTGGAGCCAGGGCCTTTCGCCTCCCCAATCCAGTGCTCTGGGCCTGGCCTTCCCGGTGACATCCTGCTGCTACTGAACCGTGAGCTGTTCTTCCCTTGATCTCCTTAAATGCACTGGGAGGGAGGCTGGCATTTCCCTCTTCCAAGTCCCTAGGGGACAGCCAAGTGTCCTTTCCTCTAGGCCTCACCATGGCTGAGTCCCCTGGCTGCTGCTCGCCCTGGGCCCGCTGCCTCCAGTGCCTGTATAGCTGTCACTGGAGGAACCACCCCAAAGAGAGGATGCAAACCAGCAAGGTGGAGTAGGGATGGATGGATGGGGGAGGCAGGAGGTCAGAAGACAGGATGACTGGAGGGGATGAGAGGGCAGTCACACTCACAGGCTGCTGGGAGGAAGGGACAGTCTCTTCCCTGGGGAAAATCTCCCTCAAGTACGGAAAGTGGTGAGAGCAGACAGGGCAGGGCAGGGCAGGAGGCACCCTTGCACTGCTGTCCTTTGGGGACGTGGCATGAAGTGGGGATCAGCCATGAGCTTCTCTCCTGCTCCTTTGCAGTGTGACTGTGTCTGGCTTGGCCTGCTCTTCCTTACCTTCCTCTTCTCCCTGACCTGGCTGTACATCGGGCTCATCCTTCTCAATGACCTGCACAACTTCAATGAGTGTGTCATGGAAAAACCCTCTTCCTCAGCCTATTTGTTAACCTATGCCCCCTCCCGGGGCCCGGATGCTCGGCCCCCATCGTCAGCCCATGCCTAACCACTGAAGCCCAGTTGTCCTGCTACCCAGCTTCCCTAGAAAATCTCCCCAACCTTTGGAGCCTGGGCCTGATGAAGCACTTTCCCCTCACTCCCCACTCATCTTCCTCGTGGAGCCACCCACCCCAACTCCCTGCAGGCCATCACTGCAGCCCCTTCCTCCACCTGGACATTGCCTTCTCGCTGCCACAGATTCCTATTCCGCCACTGGGGACACTGGATGGACTGGTCCATAGTATTACTACTGGTCACCTCTCTACTGGTCACATATGCATCACTGCTACTGGTGGGTCCAGGGGCAGCTGGTCCAACCCCCATTTTACCCATTTTTTTTCCTGCTTGGCTCGACCTTCTTGTTTCCATTCTGGCCATGGAGGGGAGGGAGCTGACCATTGAGGTGGGGGGAAGAAGTGCCAGCCTGCAAAGTCCAACTGAATGATAGTGTCCCCCTCTTGGCATCTCCTAAGTCCCACCACCCCCTGTCCCCAGCTCCTGGCCCTGCTCCTGCATCTCTGTGGACAGCCGCTGCATCTGCATAGTCTCCACAAGGTACGGGGGTGGTAATGAGTGCAAGAGGGGTGGCAGGGCCTAGTACTTGGCTGGCCATCAGCTGAGGACTGATTAATTCTTGGGATTGAGTCCCGTACCTGAAACCCAGGAAATATTTGTTTAAAGAAGGGAAGTGGATATGTCCAGGAAAAGGAAACCCAGGAAACTATGAACTTAAGTTAATTGAGAGGGTCCCATTCATGCCCCCCACCCAGGTGCTACTGCTCCTTATTTTGCTTCTTGTGGCCACTGGCCTTGTGGGATTGGACATCCAATGGCGGCAGGAGTGGGACAGCTTACGTCTGTCACTACAGGTGAGCAGCCGATCTTCAGTGCCTACATAGGAGCCTTGGCCTGTGGCCAGTCCCACATTATATATTGTTTCCTGGTCCCCCACAAGACAACAAGTTGCTTGGAAATTCCAAAGGTCATTGCCCAAAAAGGGGAGCGCCGTGAGGGAGAACAGCCCTCCTCAGCAGCTCTTGTCCACAGGCCACAGCTCCAGTCCTCCATATCGGAGCAGTTGCCGGAGTCACCATCCTGGCCTGGCCCATGGCTGATGCCTTCTACTGCATCCGCCCAAGAGGTGCCAATTCCACCCACTCTCCTTCAGTGATCAGCTGTGAGCCTGGCTCCCTTCCACGTACCCAATTTCCACCCCTAGAGCTCCTCTGTTGGCCTTGCCTCACTCCCCACAGGTCCCAAGATTCTGCTACTGTTCCTATTTTGTGGAGTTGTCCTTGTCATCTACTTGGCCCCTCTATTCATCTCTTCACCCTGTATCATGAAACGCAAAGACTTACCTCCCAAGCCTGCGCTGATAGGACACCGAGGGGCTCCCATGGTGAGCAGTGGGCAGAACGCTGGCAGAGCAGGAAGGGTTTGCTTTTTGGGATGCAGGAGCCAGGCCTGTGGATTTCCGGACTCCTTCCCTCCCCTGCCATTTCCTCACCAAATCCCTTCCTCAGCTGGCCCCTGAGAACACACTGATGTCCCTGCGGAAGACTGCTGAATGTGGAGCTGCTGTGTTTGAGACTGATGTGATGGTCAGGTGATGAGAGTGGAGCTTAGGGGACCTGGGAAGCAGAAGGACACAGTGGGAGGGCTCAGGTAAATATGGCCAACCATGGACCTGACCCTCTAACATGCACTGTGCCCTCAGCTCCGATGGGGTCCCCTTCCTCATGCACGATGAGCAGCTAACCAGAACCACGGATGTGGCCGCTGTGTTCCCATCCCGAACCACAGCCCACAGCAGTGACTTCTCCTGGGCAGAACTGAAGAGACTCAACGCTGGGGCCTGGTTCTTAGAGGTGAGAATGGCATCTGGGGAAAGACAGTCACTCAGGGACACTCAGAGAGGACAGAGTTCACTCCACTGATAAGCATTTGCTGAGCCCTGTGCTGGCCAGGAAGAGCTGTCTCTGCCTTCAAGTTACCCCGCCTACAGTAGTAAGGAAGAGAGCCTCGTCAACAGGCAACTAGAACAGGAAACCCAAAGCAATAAAAATACTTTTCCGGGGCAGAGAAGAGAGAAAAATCACACTCAGCTCTTTGGCCATAGACGTGGGAGCGATCAGGAGTGGATTTTCATGGAGGGGAAGCATAGCAATCTGTGATATGAGTTTGCTCCTGAGATGGACTAAGCAGGCCAGGTGTGGTGACATACACTTGTGATGACAGAGCTGATGCACAAAGCTCACATGGTTGAGATTTGCCTGGGCAACTTAGCTAGACGCTCCATCAAAAATAGAAAGTACTGGGGATATAAGTCAGTGAAAGAGTGTCGCTGGGTTTAATTCCCAGTACCAACAAAAATAAATAAATAAAATAGAAGGAACAAAGGAGGGATTGGGAATTCTTTTGCAGTGCTAAGGATGGAATCCGTCCAGAACCTCCACATGCTGGTCATAGGGCTGTGCTGCTGAGCTACACAGCTCAGTGGTTTAGCATTATCAGGAGATACAACTCTTAGAAGTGGTGAGATACAGAGACTTGCTATGAGAGGGCTTTGGAAGACTGATGTGCAGGTGTACATCTGTAATCTCCGCATTTGTGAGGCTGAGGCAGGAGGATCACCAGGAGTTCAAGGCCAGCCTGGGCTATTTGGTGAGTTCAAGGCCAGCCTGAACTACAAAGCCAGACCCTATCTCAAAAAAGTAGGCATGTGTCCTTAAATGCCAGGCCCAGAAATGTGGACTTCAATCCTGTAGATGATGAAAAAATATTTAAAAGGATACTTTATTTGTTCATTTCTTGTCTTCTTGATTACAAAGGTAATAATCACTCATTGTATAAAAGAGAAAGAACGAAAAATAATAAACCATCAGAGAAATAAAGCAGAAATAAAAGTCTCCCTTTTTTGAAATAATCACAGGTGGAGACATATACACACACTTATGTACATTTATATATTTTATATATAAATATTATATACTATAGATGTATATATTAAATATATTTATAATATACATTTATTACTTTAAAATATATAATGTATTTATGAAAAAGGAAAACTATATATGCATATACACTTTATTTAGCATAAATAGGATTATGATACAGATTCTAGCAACTTGCTATTTTGCAAAATTTAACTGTCATCAGGCATTGTCCTGCACACCTACAATCCCAGCACACTGGGAGATTGAGGCAGGAGAGTCACAAACTTGACCCTGGGTGACTTATCGAGACCTTGCCTCAACATGAAAGATAAAAAGGACTGAGACTCTAGTTCACTGTGAAGGCATTGGGTTTAATCCCCAGTGCCACAATTCATGAATATAAAAATGTAGCCATAGATGAGGGCAGATCAGAGTGAATAAGACTAAGGATGTCTGGGCTTGAATCATGGATCCACCATTTAAGAACACTCTGACCGTGGGCAGCATGTCTTAGTCAGTCTGTGCCTTGGTTTCCTCAATGGTACCATTGGAATAGTAACAATGCCTACCTTGTAGGATTACTGGGAGGATTACGGCAGCTAATACAAAGTGTGTAGAGCATTGTCTTGCACAGTAAATACTACAGTAAGTATTCAATAGTGTTAACTTTATCCCTGTCAGGGATTAGAAGATGAGGTCATTCACTGATACAAATGGAAGGAGAACAGAATGACACAAGCTTGGGGGCCCAGGGAGATGGCTCAGTGGAATAAACGCTTCCCTGGCAAGCACAAGGGCCTGAGTTCAATCCCTGGTTCTGCCAAAAAAAAAAAAAAAAAAAAAGAATGACACAAGCTTGCAATAGCCACTAGTGGGAATGGAAGAGGGAGCAGATCAACAACAGGTAAAACTTTTGTCAAGCAGCACTGAGCACAAAACAAAGCTGCAATGCCAGCTGCCCCTATGGCACTGTTCAGCCCTGGGTTCCAGGGGCAGAGAAGGCAGATGGCAAATCAAGGCCTGGGAGCTGTAGGGCAGGTGGAGCCAGAAGGGAGCTGGGAGCAAATGTATTTGAACTGTGGATGCAGGTGCAGCCAGAAAGGAGCTGATGACCTGGAAAGAAACCATGGGTTAGGAGCCCATGAGAGGAAAGAGAAAGTGTACTGGGAAAAATAAATGAAACTAGAAGGACAGGCAATTGAGGTCACAGAGTTGGCAGAGTACAGTGTTAGACGGCTGGGAAGAGAGCCACAGTTTCGAGGAAGAAGGACTAGACTCAGACAGGTAGAGCTAGACACCACGTGAGGGATGTAGGAGAAGGTGGCAAGGACATGCGGAAAGTCTGGCAGCCTCTTCTGTACTGAATGATTCTCCTGGGGCAGAGGAGATAGCTCAGTACAATAAGCACTTGCCTGGCAAGTTCTGGGTCCTGAGTTCAATCCCTGGTACCACAACAAAAAAAAAATTTTTTTTTTCCTTTGTTACAGAGGAAACCCTTCTGGGGAACAAAGCAGCTGTCAGAGCCTGATCGGAAAGAAGCTGAGAATCAGACAGTACCAGCACTGGAAGAGCTACTGAAGGCAGCAGAATCCCTCAACCTTTCTGTCATGTTTGACTTGCGCAGACCCCCACGAAACCACACATACTACGACACTTTTGTGAACCAGACCCTGGAGGCTGTGCTGAGTGCGCGGGTGCCCCAAGCCATGGTGATGTTGCCAGGGCTCCCTAGAGCCCCCTTTTGTCCTCCTTCCCACCATGCTTTTGAAAGTCTTGATGATTCTGAGGCTGCCTCTTGCCCCAGTGCCACCTGTTCCCCAACCCAGCTCACATGCCCCATTCTGTAGACAACCTCTCTGCCCCTGCCCCTGTCCCTAGAATCCCTTGGCCTTACCCGTGTTCATGTCTAAACCACAGGTCCTGTGGCTACCAGATGAAGACAGGGCTAGTGTCCAACAACGGGCACCCAGAATGCGCCAGATATATGGACAGCTTAGAGGTAATGGAACCGAGAAACACCAGCTTCTCAACCTCCCCTACCAAGACCTGCCACTGTTGGATATCAAGTAAGTGCTAGGGAAAGGGATTGAGATGACCCCAAGGAATAATGGCAGGAAAAAACCAGTGCTGGGAAGGGTGGTCATTCATTTACTCATATGACAAATATTTATCGAACACTTGTTAGGTAGTATATATTGCAGGCTTTGAGTATATAACACATGCAAAAAATTACATGTTCATATAATTTACATGTTAGTGAAAGAGCTAGATTATAAACCTCTTAAAATGCATGCATATTGAATAGTGCTAATTATTATGAAAATAAAACCCAGGGAGATGTAGTAGTGAGTGGGGTTCAGAGTGAGAGGCTAGTTCAGGGAACAGTGCAACTACATTAAAAACAACGGCTAAAGAGGGCTGGTGACATAGCACAGCAGACTAAGCACCTGCTTAGGCAAGCATAGGGCCTGAGGTTCGATCCCTGGCACCACATGCCATGCCGGCCCCACCCTCAGGCATGCTGAGACGGAGACTGAGTCCAGGCATGGTGGCATGCATCTGTGATCCCAGTGCTGCTGACAAGGCTGAAAACAGGAAGATCACTACAAGTGTGAGCTGTGTAGTGAGACCCTGTACCCAATACATTTTTTTAAATGACTAAAGAATAGACATCTGAATTGAGACCTATGATTACAAGAAGCTATGAGGACAGCAGGGATAATAGCCTAAGGAGCAAGGTAAGGGTGAAGCTAGAGATGTAGGCAGGGGCCAAACTGGGCATGGTTTTGTAGGCCACAAGGATTGTACCTTTTATTCTACACCAAAACATTCAGAGTAGGGCTGGGAGCATAACTGAGTGGTAGAGGATTTGCCTAGAATGTATAAGGCCCTGGACTTCATCCCCAACACTTAATAAAACAGAAGAAAAGAGAGGGGGGATGTAGGGAGAGAGAGAGAGAACAGTGTAAAAGAGGATGAATTTAGGGAAGAGTTGGGAGAGTCTCATATGTGAAGTGGGGTACAGAAGCTGACCCAGCCATAAGCATGAAGGATTTCAAAGCATGATGTTGCCAAGACCTTTTATAATGTTCCTGTCGTTGAATAAAAAATGTGCACAGAATGATAGTTCAATTATTATAGGTCGTTCAAGGATCCTTCCCCAAGTTGTCACCATGGGAGGATACATGACATAGACTCCATCACCTTCACTTTGTCCTGGTCAAAATGGACTGCTGACCATGTTTCTAGAAAATATGACTTAGTAATGAATACAGTGATGATACGTCAAGGCTATGAAAGGCCTAAGTACTTTAAAACGATCAGGCAAAACTAGCAAGATGAAATGTAATAGAGGTAGATGTAAAGTCCTATATTTGGGAACCAAAAGAATTTCAATCATGCAAACCCAAGACAGAGGACATTAGCATGAGCAAGAACATATATAAAGAAGCCCAGGGTTTGGACAATGGGTATAGTGAGTCATCAGTGAGAGATGACCTTACCAGACCTAACCCAACTCTAGACTGCTCACATACAGGCATGGTGTCCAGAGGCAAGAGGAGGATAATTTTGGCCTACTGTTCCAAACGCATCCAGGATAATATGTGGAAAAGCAGGCCCTATATTTTCAAAGGAACATTGCTGAAGCAGAGCAAAGCCAGATTAGAAAAGCTTGTGTGGCATAGGAAGCAATAAGCCAGGACTCAAGAGTAATGGTTGAAGGAACTGGGCATGTTGGGCCAGGGGAAGAGGAAGCTCAAGAAGATATGGCCTCTGTTCCTCAAGCTTCCTAAGAGCTATTGTGGAACAAAGGAAAGTGACACACTTGTATGATTCCTGATGGCAAAGTAAGGGTTGTAGATGGACTTTACCAGGAGACAAGGGTCCACTTATGCAATGAAAATCACCTCTGGTTAAGGCATTGCTATACAGAGTTAGAAGTGATACTCACGTTGGCAGCGAGACTGTACATTCAAGGACATGCAGGGGGGTTGCCAGCATGTTTCAGGCATCACAGTCCTGGATGTCCCATTTCTTTCCCACTTTGACAGGGCACTGCACCAAGATAATGTCTCAGTGAACCTATTTGTAGTGAACAAGCCCTGGCTCTTCTCTCTGCTCTGGTGTGCAGGGGTCGATTCAGTCACCACCAACGATTGCCAGCTGCTGCAGCAGATGCACTACCCCATCTGGCTTATTGTAAGGCCCAGGAACTACTGCCATTCCCTTGGTTCTCCCATTTCTGATTCTCCTTAACCCTATTCATTTCATCTTTGGGATGTCCATCAGCTTTGGGAGTTTGGCCGTCGACAGGGGTCTTTCCTATTTCCCACAGCCTCCTCAAACCTACTTAATGATGTGGATCATTACTAACTGCATCTCCATCCTGCTGCTTCTGTGCACTTTCCTCCTCCATGGGTAAGTGCGTTGTGCCTCAGCTCTCTAGGTCCTTACTTTCCCCAGTCCCCTAGTGATGAAGATGACCGAGATTCATGTGTGCTGCCTGGGATTGGGGTTTGGTCTGTCTGGTTCCTTTCAAAGCCTTAGTTCCTTCTTTATGTCACCAAATTGACTTGACCCTGGGAAAAGCAGTTTGTAGGATCCTGGGGTTGGAAGGCCCTGCTTGATGCTGGCTGAACTCACAAAGGAAAGCTTTTCTTCCTATAGGAGATGTGCTAAGGAGAGAGAAAGAACTGGTAAGAAACTTGCCCTCTCCCCTCACTTTCACTTCCTAGCCCTTCCTTTGCTCAGTTTATATGTGACTTGCCCTCTGCTCACCTCCCCAGGACTAGAAACAGCAGTGCTGCTAACCAGGATCCACAATTTCATGACAGAGTAAACACCCTGGCCTGCCCTTTCCCCATCCAGGGTCTAAGACCCGTCTTCGTTGGTTATCTACAAGAAAGGGAGAGGGGCCAAAGTGGAATATCTTGGAGTAGTGAGTTTTGATGGGGGGCAAATTTACCAACGGGAGAGATGAACCAAGAAATCGCTCTGCCTAGATGAGGGGCAGGCCCTCAAGCTGCCAGAGAATCTATTTCTCTTGGGATTTTGACATGGGACAGGTGGGAAGACAGTAAGTCATGAGAAGTTTCTCCTAAAATGAAACTAGATGAGGAAGTAAAACGGCATTTACCAAGATAATATCTCAGACTTGTGTGCATGCATTCTTGCACTGAAGGTACAGGGTGTGTCAGGGGTAGGACAACTTGGAACATTGATGGATAAAATGACCTTCGTTGGAGATGTACAAGATCATGGAGACCCGGTCCCCATTCCACGCACTGTTTTCCTGATCCTTGCCACTTTAGCAAGGTATAGGAGATAAAGAGCTCATCTAGTCACGCAATTCTGTGTTTACAAGGTGGCTTTTTGCTGTTCACAATCTTTTCTTCTAGATTGGATGGTCTTTGTATCTTGTCTGTTAATTGGGTACTCAATGAATTTCATTCCTATTTGATCACAGTCTAATCTTTTCGGTGCTGGGGCTGAGAGGAGACACCATGTGACATGACTTTGAAGGGTCATGATGGAGAGATTTGTGGTTCGGAGGTGGGAGAACCACCCGCTGCAATAAAGGCCTGCCAGAGGAGAGGTGGAGCGTAGCCGCCTAGGGGCCGGGACCTGGAGGCCCAGGCACCCGGCGGAGGGCTGCGTTGTAGCTCCACCTTGTGGTCACCCGCCTCAACAGGAGGGCCGCATCTGTCGTCAGCGTGACGTATTTTCTAAAAGTCACCTGTTTTCCGTGCCTGTTGGGCACTCGTGTCCTTGATTTTGGACTCTGGGGCACAGTCTGATTTCCATAAGTTTTCATTCCTCGGGGCCGCAGGCAGGGTCTGGATTGTGGCCCAGACTTCCCCCCAGCAGCAAGTGTCCCAGCGTATTTGCTGCTTATGTGTTTCTGGCCTAAGTAGTTGAAGTGGCCAGTGCGGAGCTGGCATAGGATGAGGAAACTGTAGAAACGGGGCAAGGGGGCTCAAGCAAAAACGAGGGCAGGGGAGGGCCCTGTGGCTGACCCTACAATCCTTCATGCACGGACGTTCCCCCTAGTTCGTTCCTCTGCAGAAAGTCCAGTCGAATTAAGGGGTTGATCAGTCAGGTGACTCGATTCACGATTTCTCTTCCCTTAGCAAACTGGGACCTGGGACAGATAGCACTGCCACGTCGGGACAAGACCCTACGCCGGGGTTGTAGGACAGTCACAAGAACTACAATTCCCAGTATGCTTCTGGGCATTTCCGGTCTCCTATCGCTCTCAACGCCCCGTCCCCTCCATGAACACACATGCACTTACACACTCATGCATATGGGCACTTTGGTGGCCGCACACAGCAACATACCTGGCCTGCAGTTGGTGCGGGGGTCGAGGCACGCGGGGAAGGTGGAAGCGCATGGGGAACCGGTGCCGCGGCTGCTGCCCGGGGTCCAAGTGTTCTCAGGCGTCCACACCGCCGGCCAGAGGGCAGGTCTCTTTCACACACACTGCCTTTCAAGCTGCATTTCCTTACTTTCCGCTCTTCCTGATCCTGCCCCTCAGTCAGGCCGCTACGGACCTCAGCTCTGGAGCCCCCAGCCTGTCAGGTACTACCGGGCTGGCACCTCTTCACATGTACCACCACTCTCTTCCCATCTTTTGTGTACCCCGTTCGTCCACCAGGCCAGCAGCACTGCTGCCTCTTCATCCCTCCTCTCCCCTTCTGACCATAACCCGGTCGACCTCCAGCTTCTCCACCCCCACAGCCCCAAGCTCCCAGCTCCCAGCTCTTAGCTCCCAGCTCCCAGGCTCTCAGCTGCACTCCTCTAATCTTAGCTTCCAAACTCCCCATCACAATGCCAGCGCCCAGCCCTAGCCCTTGCTTCCAGCCCCTAGCCTTGAGAGCTCAGCCCTAGGCATGTCATCACAAGTCTTTACTCTGGTCCCAGGAAGACTGGACGGCTCTATCGCACTTAACCACTGAGAGGTCTTGCGGGAGGAGGGCCAGGGGGAGCTGCTTATTGGGGTTCACTGCAATTACTCGTTATTTTTAGCTGCTGACTCACAGCTCCTGGCATCCTGGTTTGGGGCTAGCAGGCTGGGCTAGGGGGTTATTAATAGAGCAGAGGCACAGCCCCGACCCAGTTCAGTTTGGAAACATGGGGAACAAGGCTCCCCCCCCCATCCGGCTTTTGTGGAGATGCTGTGGACTGAGGCGGTGGCTGGGCCAGGTGTTGACTGGCTGCCAGTTACCTCAGCCTGATATTGATACCTTGGAACTCTTTTTTTCTCTCTTCTTCTTCTTCTTCTTCTTCTTCTTCTTCTTCTTCTTCTTCTTCTTCTTCTTCTTCTTCTTCTTCTTCTTCTT